>NW_023998455.1:5032662-5130970 GCF_014805625.2 Glossina fuscipes
CTCTCTTTCATACTGGTCAAGTTGAGTGATAACTAAGAGCAATTTGAAAATGTTCACATGCTTGCATGACTAACCGACTATGATTATCCACGAAATGTGGTGAGTTATCCAAACAAACAAAAAAGTTGAATGTTGAACAAATTCATAAAAAATACGTGAAAATACCAATTTGCTGATTATATCGTTGCTGATTTACCCCCTTCTGCTAGGCTGGATGGATTGATGGATAGGATGAAAGAAACACGAAATGCCCGCGTTTGAACATAGAGGTGCGCGCTCAATTGGTTGACATGCAAACGATCACTTACTCCAGATCAGATCATTTGGTTCTATATTGTTTATTGTCTTTATTCGGCTTTGTAGAAGGTGCTGAGTCTCCTGCCGCCCTCTCGAATAAACAGTATGAAACTCTAAATACAAATATATATATATTAATATATAATGAATAATGAAAAATATTTTTTTTTTTTTTTTGCTTAATCCATTACATGTTGCCTTGTTGCCTTTAACACAATTTGGTTTTATAACTTTTTTCTCTTTTACAGCCTCATCTACGAACATAATGTATTGTTTATTTTTTTTTTTTTTTTTTAATAATTTATCTCTACGTATCGCACAGAGTACGTTTATCGGTTAGTCCGTTTTAAATAATTACGGAAAAGCAATGCCCACGTACTCTGTTTTAATTTTATTTATTAATAAAATTAAATAATGAACTTCTTTTTCAGCTTTGCTGTCGCCAAGAAATTGCATAAATTATTAGATTTTAGATAACCTAAGTTAGCTGATAAATCTTTTAGTTCTTAAGAATTTTGAATATTATCAAAAATTATAATCATTTCCAAAGTTTTTCACTAATTTTGGGGAAATTTTCTTCTCTTCTCTCTCTCTCTCTCTCTCTTTGCTTTACCCTTTGCTATTGTCATATGCAAATGAAGATACGTAAGGACTTTCTTGAGATGCTGCGCGAGCGTGGCGACTCATTGGACCGTCATAGTCGATGGTATGATGTGAAGAAAAAATTTGAATCGGATGCTAGGTATCGTGCAGTCGAAAATTCCTTGTATCGTGAGGAATACTTTCAGGATTACATGCGTATGCTGAAGGATGAGAAACGCAAAAGGGAGCGCGAACGTGAAAAGGAACGTGAGCGTGAGAAGGAAAGAGAGAAGGAACGCGAACGTGAACGGAAAGCAGATCGTAAAAGCGATCGACGGGATAAGGAGCGCAGAAGTGATCGTAGCCGAAGTCGTGACCGTGACAGGGATATCAAAGAATCCAGGGAGAAAGAGAAGTCATCTAAGGACAAAGCTGAGAATAGAAAAAAACATGATGACTATGTAAGTAATGTAAAATAAAGAAACTCTAAAGTTATAAAATTTTATAGATCGCAGAGTTAGATCGGTTAGAAATTTAAACTGAAATAACGTATGTTTCGGGCACATCCTTCGCTATCGCTGCTTTCTCTTACACTACTTTCTCCCCCTTTTTTGTTTTCTATAGGAGGAGGGTGAACATTCAAGTAACGAGGACACTGAAGACCAATCTGCTAATGAACATGAAGATGAGGAAGCTGAGCGTTTAAAAAAAGAAAGAGACCGCCAACTGAGAGCCGAGCAAAGTATAAGGGAACGTGAAAAAGAGGTACAACGCACTTTGGCTGGCCATTTGCGAGATCGCGATAAGGAACGTGAATTGCATAAGCGTGAAGAGGCCATTGGACATTTCAATGCATTGTTAGCCGATTTAGTACGTAATCCAGACTTGACTTGGAAAGAAGTCAAACGTCAATTACGTAAAGATCATCGTTGGGAATTGGTTGAGTTTCTGGATCGTGATGTTCGTGAAAAGTAGGTTTTTAAGAGTAGTGTGCGCCACTTTTTAATATTTTTTTTGTTTTTTTACTTTTTTGCAATTGCAGAATTTTCAACGATCATATCGAGAATTTAATGAAAAAGAAGCGCGAAAAATTCCGTGAAATGCTTGACGAAATTTCGTCGTTAGAGTTGACGAGCTCTTGGAAGGATATCAAAAAATTGATAAAAGATGATCCTCGTTATTTGAAATATAATAATTCGGACAAATGCGAACGCGAATTCCGCGATTACATGGTTGACAAAACCATTTCGGCGAAAGTTGATCTGAAAGAATTGCTTAAAGAATGTAAGCTTATCACACATAAAAGTATCGAATTGGTTAAAGACAATCCGAATCATCTTAAAGAGATTGAGGATATTTTAAAAATGGATAAAAGGTAGCAGGAATTATTACTTTTTCATATCTTTCTTATTTTTTTGACTGTAATAATTTCCTTTAGATATTTAGTGTTGGATCATTTATCTGAAGAACGGACTAATATAGTGCTGGATTATTTGGAGGAATTACAAAAACGTGGTCCCCCACCGCCGCCAACTGCTTCAGATGTCGCACGACGCAAATAATAATCAAATAACATAAAATCTTTAGTTTTAAGCATATAATATAATATTTACTCATATCAACACACAAACACATATATGCATACAAACAGATGTAACACAATGCGAATTCTAGTGTAATTTACTTTTTAATGCCATTACAAATAATCAATATTTTACTTTGACTTCAATAACTTCGATGTTACTTTGTTAGTTTGAAAAAGTTCGCTAATTCGAGATGTATTTAAAGCATCCGATAGATCGAACGCTTTAGATTGCCAGCAGCAACCTTCGATATTAACGGATCCATCCAATGAAATAGAAGACGTGAACTTAAATTATATACAAATAGGGAAAAATATATTTTTCACGCCGCGTAAATAATAGAATTCATTTGAAACAAATTAGAGTTACCGTTCCTATAAGAGAAAAGCATTTCCCCAACAAAATTTGAATATCACCCATAAAATTTGAAAGCTCAGTATATTACGGAGTACTTTTGCACTATTGCAGTAGTTTACCATTTCGTAAGCTTCTAAATATATCATATTAAAGGTTTTACTACGAATTTCAATTAAAAATTATAAGTAAGGGAAGATGCGAGCAAAACAAGGCGCCTAAGAATCAAATTGAGAGTTTCTTTAGTTGAAACGTTGTTAAATGGCAATACCGATATTAAGATTCTAGAGTTTAAATTACTTCCAGCTGATCTCTACATCTACAAATTTATGCCACTAATAAATTGTGCTTTTATATAATTCTTATTAAATAAATTTGGTAAAAATTTCAAAATTTCAATCGTTTTTTTATTGAATGAAAAACAATGTTTTAATACGTGTCGTTTTTAACTTTTGCCTGCGTTGAAATTAAATACAATACAACTCTGCACATGCTGCTAACATCACTGTGAACGATTATTATTGTTGGCCTTTCGTAAAATGAAATAATAAGAAAACCCGGTCGTATATTAATATTAGTTAAAGGTTAATAAATTCGAAGCCAAAATGTCTTTGCTTGTTACGCTTTCAAGGAATATGATATATAGCGCCATGCAGTACGAAAAAACCATATTCAAAGTTGCGGACTGGCCGGCCTTTACCAGTATTTATAAGCGAAACTTATCATTTGAAGAAAAACGGGCTCGTGGGCCTTTAGTACGTCGTTATGGTTACAAGGATAAAATATTACAAGGGGGTCTGATACCTCACTGGGACAATGGTCGAAAATTGCCTATGCCCGATTATCGTCCTAAAAACCCATGGACTACAAAGCGAGCACTTTTTGGCCAAAACGACTATATTGACATTTTGGGTAACGATAGTTTGCATCCCACTCGTGTTTTATATTCGGTACCCTCTTGGTTACGTGGTGTTTCCGGCAACGAATACCAAGTGTTGTTACGTAAACGTAAAATTCTTAAACACACAGTTGCTCCCATCGCTAGACCGACAAAATGGAAACATTTACAAAAGCGCATTTTGTATTTATATAAATTCTTAAACCGTAAAACGAAGACTGGTGGCACAAATCAATAAATTAAGATATTAATGTATTGGAGTAAATGTAAAATATAGAATGAATTCTAACTTTTAAAGCAACAACGCAAACGAATTTAATTTGGAAACTTTTAGAAACGATGCAGACTGCTTTTAATCGCAAATTTAACGAAACGAAAGCTAATATATTCGAATCTTTTTTTTTTCAAAGAATTTTAGTTAAATAATTTTACTATAGTTGATGTATTTATAAATGTGCCACAACAAAATGTTTTTAAGCTATAATTGTATTTGAGTAATTTCAGTAATAACAAGTTTTCTAGAATATTTGGAACGTTTCATCATACATCATACATACAATAATGGATGGCAGCTATTGTAAGTGTTGTAAGAAAATAAATAAAATTAAGTTACATTTGATATGGACTTTTTTTTGGGTTTGTTTTACGGTTAAGAATATTGGACGAAGGGGAAAAGTCAAATACCAATTAATTAGCTGGTATGAGATTAAATGTCGCTCCTGGCGTTTCAGCTGTGGTTTCACTAAAAGTTTTTTCTGCGTTGTTAACCACAAAATTATCTTCCGTTTTGATTTCTTCACAAGCTTCCGGATCTATATCTTCACACAAATCAACTACTTCGTCGAAATCGCGTAAATCTAATTCGTATAAAGCTTTTTGAACTAAAGCAGCTAATTCTGGCGGTAAGTCCTTCAAATCATCGTTACGTTGTTTGACTATAGAATTCGACACCATAGTGGAAGCTGTTAATTTTCCACCTGAATCCGAGGCACTGGATGGTGTTTTATAAGTAAAATGGGTGGCGTTAGTTAATTTGCTCAATTCTGATTCATTGGCCTGATCATTAACAATATCATATTCTGAAGATAATATACTACGTCCGGATTCGGTAGATAGAAATGACATGCCATCATCTGATTGGTAGGCGTGCACAGTTTTTAATGATTCATCCGGTCCAGAGAACACAGCTGCCGATTCTCCATTTATCTGATTTTTGCAATGATTTTTAAGTGCACCGTTAAGTTTAGGCGAGCATTTATTATCTTTCTGATGCGTTAGAGCTTTGAAATCATCTTCGTTTGATGTACTAGAATCCACCATCGAAGGACAATAGCCGTGCAAAAGGTACATTGCCGCTGAAAATCCTCCTTCAGTTGAGGAGCCTCCCAACCCAGTAAGATTCTCAAAACGTTGCTCCAATTCAGCAATTTTTGTAGCCAAAATTCTGGAAAAAAGGTTTAAAAGGTCTAAAGTCTTATGAGCTTTCATTCCTAATAAGTACGAAAATCAATATGTGCCTTGATAGGAGTGGCCATTATAACATTATAACACTTGGTTCTTTTATGAAAAATTCTGGTGTTTGTATTTTGATAAATATTTATATCAAAGTTTAGATCTACCAAATAATTGATAAAGAATTTATGAAATTTTTAGCTATTTGATTAAGGTACGTTCTTCATTCTCTCTTATTTTTAAACTCTATTTGGTAAATTGATATTGCGTTTACAATAATCGTATGCCCTTGTAAGTGTTAGTTATGAAGTTTTCAATACGGAATGGCAGAAATTTGAACTTAATCGAGAAATATTCGACAATAATTCGCTGACTCGTTCATTCAATCATTCATTCATAGATTGTTTAATTCGTTCAATTAATCATTCACTCATTCGTTCATTCATGCATTCATGAATTAGGCAATGCGTAGTGGTGAATAATTAAATTATAATTCATACCGATTAGTTTTCTTTTGATGGCTTAAAGCCAGATTCTTATCATTAAGATTATCCAGTAACGTCATACACAATACTTTCAAGTCCTGTATAGTTTCGGTTTTTGTCGGCAAATCGATGCCATTTTCCAGTAGGTTCTTAACTAAAATGCGAGAAGTAAATATTTCGTTAGAAAATTTCAATAATGTATAAATAGATAAAACGGAGAATGAAATATTTTATAATTGTTAGGCATTCTTTTTTACCTTGTTTATGTGATAAAAATTTCCCATCATTATTGGACACATTACCCATTTTCATAATACCCTTTTTACGTTTACTTTCCAATAAAGACTTTTTCAATAATTATTTTACATAAGTTTTGATGTTAGTGAAAAGTATTTCAGAGAAAAACATATAATTAAATGCATTAGATTAAATATTTGTTAGAATTTTACATTACTTTTTGATAGATAGGGAAAAGCAATTATTTTATTAATTTACCTTATATTTATTTACCGATTGCTTAGTTAGTTCTATTTCATTCTCAGTGTTTTTGAGACGTTCATGCAGGTACTTATTCTCTAATATAATGCTATCAATATCCAGGAACTGCAAACAGAAATTAACAATTGATGATTTCTTAACGTAGAAGAATCACTCAATACCTTTGGATGTATGTCTTTAGCTTCCAGAGCTATTAACAGCTCATGATTTAAACGATGTGCTTTGCATTTGTAAGCGTCGCGCTCATTCGTAAGCTCCTCCTTCTCATCTATTAAGGCCTTGAAATCAAAAGCCAGCTGAGCATTCTGCTTAGATAAAAGCACTATTATTATTATTCTTTTCAATTTACTAACTTTTCTTTCTGCGAACCTTCTTCTTCAATTGTTCTAAGTGATTTATAAAATTTGAACGCTCTTCCTTCCATTTACATTGCAATTCTTTGTTAAACTTCTCGTTTTCGGGTAATGTCTCTTTGATTTCCGAGTCTTTGGAGTTTTTATTAGCTCTTAAAACTTCAATATCACCTTGCACTTCTGTAAGTTTTTGCTTTAAAGATTCCACTTCAGTGGTCAATTTAATGTTGCGCTCTCTGGTTTCATGTAGTATTTTAGCTACACTCGATTTGCTGTTCACACTAGTTGTCATTCCGCTGCCATCTTCGCTAGCAAGACTACCAGAGAAATCGGACAAACTACTACGTCGCAAGGCTGTGTAACGCAGCTGTAGAGTTTCTGCCATTAGTTTAAATTGATCACGTTCAGTACGAAATTTCTCCAATTCTTTACGCAATATACGCAAAGCTTCCATTTTACTTTGCAATTTCCGATGCAAAGCCGTCGCTTCTACACTGTAGTTTTCCATATGTTCACCAAACACGCCATCGTATTCATTTTTCAAGGATTCTTCGGCTTGTTGTGGCTGTTCTTTTTTACGATGCCGCCATAGAGATGCAGTTCCCTTCACCGTAAAGTGGTGAGCTTGAGGCATTTCTTCATCTTCAGACATTTCGTTTACATTTGCATGTGTTTTTTCCGCTTCTGCTTTAGTATAAGACAATTATTTATTGTTGAAAAATTGTTAACATATTTTCTTCTTTATACGAGAACATTTTAATTATTTCAGGTACGCAGTATTGCCAGCGTTGGAATACAAAGAAAAAAACTAGATTTAGTAACAGTGCTATCAATAATCACTTAAGTTTTAAACTTTGCAGTGTGTAATCATGTAAACAGTGGCGACAATGAATTGTGCAAACATCGCCAAGGGAGAGTGCGTGAAAGCAATTTCTCTTATTTTATGATCTGAATTTGTTGAATTTGTTTACAATTGAGATTAAAAACAAGTTAGTCTGTATTTGTTGAAAAAACCCGTCCCAAATTGGCTGCGTCTGAGAGTAATTCCAAAAACCCGTCCTAAAAATCTGTCTCCTAGATTTGCATTTGCAAAAAAAAAAACAGCTGCAAATGAAAATATAAAAGCTGTTGAACAATGAATTCTTCAAAAATTTAAAAAGAATTAATCACGAAGAATATATTATAACAGAACTCATTTTTGTGGAAAAATCTGTAGAAAAGAATATATGATTATTGAATGTTTTTCTGCAATAAAAATCTTCAAAATTTAAACACCGGATTTAATTTTATTAATTTTTTCAATTCTCAAATCGATTGAATTTACCAGTCACATAAAAATTATAACATTAATGACTATTACTTTTTGTCCATTCTTCCTTATTAAATTTATATACCATTAGATGAAGGCTACAAATATATACATTCCTTCTATAATATTTAAATTTCTATTATAAAGGGAGTTTTAAAAAATAATGTACATTATATCATGATATTTCGCAACTTTTTGCTTTATGGAGTTAGTCATTCTGTGCACTGAACGGCTTAGTTATAAATCATTGTCTAAAGAGTTGCAACACGCCATCATAGAATGAAGTCACGTTATCCTTCCAATCCCCCATCATTTTCCATGTTTGCTGTATTGCAGCTTTTTTTTTTTTCCTCCGACATTCTCCATCTTCTTCAACTTGTCTCCGATACATGCCCCGTCGAAGGAGTTCATTTCCTTGAAAAGACTTCGAGAATGTCGAAGGTCGTCTCCGTGCAGAATTCCTCACCGTTCGGTCAACTGCATAGATGGTCAAGGACATAAACGCATGGTTATTGGGGAGGGGCTAAAGATAATCTATAGTAGGGTAAAATTCCATAATTAATGAAATGAAAAATCAATAATGTGGACTTATCTCTTTCCTTAGGTGCATTATTTGGCATATCGTCCTTGGCCATAGGGCCGTTAGTGGCACTTCCTTGCATGAACCTCCCCATGATTGTTTAAACGGCTGTCTGTTTTCACTGATTTTTTTTTACTTTGTATTTTTATGTCGCCCACGCCTGAAAATAATAGTATAAATGTAAGCAATAAAGCACTAATAAAATTTTTGATAAGTTACTTACCGCATTTCTCCGGATCAAACCCAATGAAGTTAGTTTCGTTGCTAGAGCATCCCATAATCAACATGGATAAAAGTAATACTTCTTTACAGACTGCACTTAGACTCTTCAAGACTCCTTCCATTCATGTTTCTGTTTTTTTAAAATATTAAACATGAAGACCAACTTGGGCCGTCAGGCGGATAATAAAAATGTTAATTAATTTAATCTTTTAGATATTGTGAAGCATAAAAAATTTGTAAAGATATTTTGAAAAATCTCGACATTGCAATGAGACGAGCATTTCCGTTCATTTCTGTCGTTTTATTTCTTTCGCCTCACATACATTTTGCAGTGATTTTCCGAAAGCCTAACTACGTATGTATGATGCAGTTATCCCTTGTAGTGGAGACGTGCGTCAGTTGGAAGGACGTTTAAGCATAAGAGGCTACTGATGGAATTTTTGATGGACATGTGTTTTTGCTGTAATGGTCGACTATGCTCGATGGCATAGGTAGCCGTGTTTCTTAATTGAGCGGCTGAGTCGACATATTTTCTTCGTACACACGAACGATCAAATCTCTTATTGATATTTGAATAATCGTTTATCAAAACTTAAATAAGAAGAACCGCAAACGATGAAATCTTATCGCGAATTATGAAAAATCTGAATAGTTCGTAGATTATTGAACCATGTACGATTCATTGATTTAGTCGAGAAGAAAAAAAAACAAAGTTCGTAAGGTAAAGTCAGAAAAAGTAAACGCTAAAGAGATGCGTTTATGAGAAACGAGAAGCATTAATGGACCTTTTTTCACCCATGAAGCCCGTTTGTAGACGCAATAGTAACAAGCACGCTACATCTTTGCTATTGTAGTTGTTTACTCGTAACTGTTGCTCTTTACTTGGTTTAACAATAACAAATGATTTTTGTATGAATGAATAAACGTATGAGTAAACTTGAATTTGGCCAAGTTTTTATGATTTTCAATAAACTTTTTCAAGGTAAGACTTTGCGACATGCAATGTAAGCAAAGAACGTGGTACGCCACGCTCGATAATAATAAAGCAACAGGGTGTTTTTTTTTTTTTTTTTATAAAATACTCTCTCTTTCTTTTCTTAGAGGTATTAATAAACATTGTATGTTGCTATAGTTCTTGTTTGATTGTTTGTAAACAATTTTAGGAAAGCAATTGTCACAAGTTCATTACATTATAAACAACGCAAAACAAATTTCAAAATAACGAAATTAATTGTTATGCCGGCCGGTTAATATGCTGCAGATCTTTGCAATAAAAAAAACAAGTAAATGTTATTCGATGTTGCAGGCTAAGCAACTGAGCAGATTCACTGAATTATGTTAAGGAATAAAAAGAATTATACTCGACCACGATCGAATCTTTTATACCCATAGCTGATTTCCTAAAGAAAAGACTGAAGAAAAGAAAAAGCTAAACTTCCATATTCTATAATGTTGGCGTAGCAGGTCTTGTCCAGATTCAATGGCATCCCCCAGAGAGTACTAATGCAAATTTGTATCGTTGCACTATGTAGGTATTGTAGCCATGTTCTTTGATCGATTTGATTCAACTGCATTGCCAACTTGCGGGCAAGAGGAAGAGATGGTCTCAGACTATGTTGCACTGTGGTCGTGTTGACCTGATTGTTGCATTTATGAAACCTGAACAATTTTAAACACAGACATTACGCAGATAGGCGGACTGATGGACAGACAAAGAGAAAGACGGATGGTCAGATATGATTAAAACGGTTCAGAATTTGATGCCAATCGACGAATATCTGGGGTATGGTCCTGTATGGGTGTTGCAAGCCTTTTGACAAAGTGAATATGTCGGTCATCCTTCGGTGATGAGCTATATTGAATATATAAATTATATTTTTGAATTATGGTTGTCATAATAAGAATTACTTAGCAACCGTTATGCAGACGATACATAAATTCCAATGCATTTACACAAATTTTTTCGTTACACTATTTTGCATTCAGTATTTATTGATCAGTTCCTTAAGTGAATTCTTCATCTTTAACAAAAAAAGAAATTGTATTAATATTAATTGCGAAATCAAAAGAAATTAATAATTAGTTGATTATTATGATATCAAACAATTAAAATAAAATTAAAGAAATTTGAATTTTGTTTAAATATATATATATATATATATATATATCTTTTCTTTTGAATAAAACATATGTATATAATATGTTTGTCCATAAACATGCTCGAGCACAATACGCACAATATTCTGCTGGCGATACCAGTTCAGATGAGGAGGAAGAAGAAGGCGATATATTGCAGGTGAAAATCGAATTTTTTTTGTTTAAAAAAAAAGCAAAAATTTTTATTATTAAAAATATACATATATATATTTATATAGTTTTTACGTATGATGTAACAGACTATATGTTGCATAAGTTAGTGCATTTTGTTTGTTCAATATCAATAATATAGAATTTTATTTGATTATTATAACACGCGACATTATTTACTATTACGCAATCATTTCATCAATATATAACTCTTATCTAACATTTCTTTTGTTTGTCGTTACAGCCTCAGATTTTACTATATGCTAATCATTAGCAAAAAAAAAAAAAGAAAAAAAAAAACTTCATTCTAAGTTAATAAACTTTAAAAGCTTAGATCATTTTGCATTTTGAGAATATTTTTAAGAAATTTTATTAATGTTTTGGAAAAATGTATTCAAAAAAATTTTTTATCCTTTTTTATCCTATGATATGAACATGAATGGATATAGTCAGCATGTCGATGCCTTATCTTCACAGCCAATAAATATCTTTATCTATTTTCTTTTTTCTTGGATTTTAAGCTCGCTTTAATACCTAACGACGACTTTTTATGATTATTATTAGATTTATTCGATAAAGAAACCGTTTATTTTGAAAGTGACTCAAGTCTATTTTTTGTCTTCGTTATTGAGACATGTATGTAAAGGTTTGCATTTCAATCAATTTAAAGGTAGTAAAAAGATCATATTTGAGCACGTCCGACCATTTGAGACGCCTTACACCATTTCTCCGAGTATTATTTCCTCTTATTCATTTCTCTTGATAATAATCAAAAAGATCAAAAATCAAGCATTATTTCAATGTAAAGGCATACTTCTCATAAAAGTTCGCGAAATATTGAGGCAACTCCCAAGCATCATACGACGTGATCGAAATTTAGCAAAAGTAATTTATTTCACAAAAATTTTCTTATTGTCTAGCTTCCGTCATAAAATATTAGAAATAAAATTTTCCATCCGTGGAAGAGCGCGGTGACAACTAACGACGGTGAGAGAATAGACCTGTGTTATTCAAAGATTTTTTCCTTAAGTTGGAACTATGGACCAATTTTCAGCATAATGTATTAAAAATTAAATCTTTTTGTAAAAGGTTTGCTCATCTTCCATAGCCCATCTCATATGGCGTGCGATTCAAGAAATAGAATCATGCGGTTCAAATTTGCATCACTTTATTTTTATGCCATCGTAAAATATTAACAATCAAGTCATTTTGGCATATCTTACCTCGGGTCAAGGATGAGCTAGTCGAAATTTAGGATCCTCCCACATAATTTTTTATAGTCGCAGGCTCAAACAGTCATATCACTTGTAATAGTCACTCGATTATCGAATTCTGATCTTCCACAACAACCACCAACACAGGGAGCTATTACTTTCACTTTATGTGCAATTCGTCTCAAATTTTTCACATTTATTTTGCGAAACACTTTACTCTTTACGTGTAAAAATCAGAAAAAAATTCTTCACTAGGCAGCGACTTCACTTCTTTCTGACAATCACCGTTTGCCTACGGCTTAAGGCTAAGGTTAGAGTAAAAAAGAAAAATTATTATCATGGTCACGCCCCTTCGACGATTCAACGATTGAACGTACGTCGTCGATCATAATCCTATGAATAATCATAATGTTAGCCAAGACATGGCCGCCAAAATAGGCTAATCTTGACGCTACGTCACATGACCTTGACCTTATCAGGCCAAGTTTCGATTCTTATCTAAACACTACTCAGTTTTTATTTGTTGTCTGATTGACCGTTCAAAAGTGATAGGTTTTGTTCGAAAACACTGTATAAAGAGTATAAGAAATGAGGAGAATATTCCGTCTATATGAGTATCCCTTAGCGGCAATAGGAACTTATCGACTACAATGGCGTGAACTGCGATTAGAGACTTTGCTGTTGGACAATATTGAAAAATTTAATGCTACGAAAACCGTAACCGTAACATGTTAGGCTGGCAAGGAAAAGAAATGACTGTTTCTTATGAATGGAAATTTTCTTATTGGAAAATTTTCTTATGTTATCAGCTTGAAAGTTTCATAAGATCTGCTAGGATGACGTTTATCGTTTATGAATTTGCTTAAATGGAAAAGTATGCTTGTATCGCTGTTGCTAATCAATTTTTGCTCAATATGCTAGAATTAACCTAACATATTTTTAAGTATCTTTTGACAATTAATGAATAATTTAAGAAAAACAAAAGGAAGAAAAAAACAATTAAAATATTATCTAAGTGTTGGTATTTTGTATTTTGAATATGTAATTTTGCGCTTAGCGCACATATGCTTGCTGATGTCTACATGCATTCTAAAATATTTTTGAAACTAACACAACTCTCTGGTCTTGTTTTTACTTTGCATTTTGATAAATTAATTTTTTTTTTTTTGGATTAATATATCCGCAAATACCACTTTGCACATGGACAACATGTTCGACGGCATGTTGCTACGTCTGCATGTTTCCAAAAATGCATGTTTCCACAAATGCGTATTTTTTTTTGTATTTTATACCAAACGGCTTTTGGAATATATTTGAACGTATAAATATAATAATGGCTACCGATGCTGATGAAGCGCAGCGTCGTCGAGAAGAATGTGAAAGAAAGGCTCGGCGGGGGGAAATGGATCCCCGTTTGGAATTCACGTTTCAATTGTTAATCGATGCCACTCAATTGCCGCGTCATCAACTAATGGATTATATATTTGAGGGAGATATGGTAATATTATGCTCCCTTTTAGCGCTTCAATTTTTTTCGATTTTTATTATTTCAATATTGTTTGATTGATTGATCACTCTGCAGTTGGATGAAATCAATCAATTGTTTTTACCGAATATGAAGAATAAACTTTTATGGTTCTATCAACAAGTGGACGAGCCTGAGACGCAGCCATTACAAGATCCTAATAAGCCGAGCACGTCGCGAGCTTCAACAACTCCAAAAACACCCCAATGTAAGTGCGTAAAAATTTGCCAAAGTGAACTTATTGACTTATTTATTCTCTCTCGCTCTCTCTCCTTTCATTGTTTCTTGTTTCTGTCTTAAGGCGGTGGCAGTTCACCTGGCAGTTCAGTTATCGCCAAACCTAAAAAACTATTTTTAACAGATGGCTGGACCTGTGCTTTGACCGGTGTTTGCATATACATTTTTCGTTTAAATACCAGTAAACAATTACCCGAGGAGGGTTTTCAGAAAGATTTGTATAACGAGATTCAATTTGGTAAAAATTAAGTTTTTTTTTTTTTGACTGAGAGTTTCGGTTTTAGATATTGCGGAATAATTGATGCGGAAAACGTTGGCTTGGTCACCTCTATTGAGCGCATAGTGGAGCATGTTTTCATGCAAGCTTTGGCCTATCCAAATACGGAGGGCGATGAAGAAGATGTCAGTTGTGGTTTAATTAAAGGTCAACTTTTGCCCGGATTACGATCATTCTGCAGTGCTCTGCGTGTCTGCGAGCAAGTTTGCAATACCTATAACGTTTTCAAGGATGGGCTTGATTTGTTTGAAGCTATCCATGATTTGGGTGAAGTTAAAGATATGTCTAAAAATCAAGAGTTTTGCCATCAACTAGAAGAGCGGGTGGTTAATTGGATAAAGGGAATTATGAAAATTTTAGGTGAAAGTGAACAATTGCGAAGAGAAAATGATTCGAGTGGACCTCAAGATGAACTCGAATACTGGAAGAAACGTGGCGCTCAGTTTTCTCAGCTTCTTAGCTATTTACATGAAAAGGAAGTACAATACACCTTGGAATGTCTAAGCTTTGCGGGATCTCGAACGTTGCGAGATTGGAAAGAAACTGATCGTAAAATAACATTTTGCTATAATGAGGCCCGTGATAATTCAAAATTTATACAAGCTATGGAAAATTGTTGTCATTCATTGTATCTCGATGATCCGGTTTGCATGAAAGAGTCCATTCTAAGTCTTCTACAGACGGTCCGTTTGATTTATACTGTATCGCAATTCTATAATACATCGGAGCGTACTTCAGCTCTTATGGTTAAAGTAAGTTAAATATGTATTCAAGTCTCAAAAGTACACATATATTTGATTGGCTTTAGATCACTAATCAAATGATCGAAACGTGCAAATCGTATATAACTTGCCGTTGCAAGGAGACAATTTGGTCGCAAGATCGTGACTTGGTACGATCTAAGCTTAGCAATTGCATTAAACTTAATCATATTTATCGGGAAACATATTATTTGGTACGAGAACAACCTTTTCTGCCCAATCAAACGCCCTTTGGCTTTTCGGAGAATTTCGTTTTCGGAAAATTTGATACCTTTTGCGATCGTTTATCGAAAATTATTAGCATGTTTAATCTCATCGATGATTATAACCATCTCTTTGATCGACGATTAGAGGGTCTGCTTTTGGGTGAGGCCTTGGAAGAGGCCAATAATCAATTTGAAGAAGCCAAGAAAGACGTACTCTCAAAAAAGTATGATTATCTCGATCATCGCAACGCAGAATTTAATAATGACTATGAACGATTCATAGTTAAAATTGACACTTTAAAGGAAACCATTGCTAATTTAATAGAAACTCAGTTTGATACCGTATGGGAAACGCCGCAATGTATACGTTTTCTAATACGATTTGAAAAAGTTAGTAAGAAGATTCCTTTAACGAAAATGGATGAGAAATATGCACGCATTATAAGATATGTGGAAAAAGAAGTGGATCGAATTTTGAAAGTATTCCGCAAACAAAGAGACGATCCACCCATTTGTCGTAATTTTCCACCAATAGCTGGTCGCATATATTGGAGTCGTTCGTTAGAAAGCCATATGACCGAACTAATGACTGCTGTATGCGATCACGAGGTTCTAAGTAAACTACCTCCAACTAAGGACTTAGAAAATCGCTACAACCACGTCATGGATGTATTGGGAGAATACGAAGATGAAATAGTTGCCATCTGGTTGGATCAGGATGTTAGTGTAGCGGACGCTTGTTTAGTGCAGCCTCTATTAGCCTTGCAGGGCGATCGTCTGTTCGTTAATCTTCATCCTACCATATCCTTGCTTATTAGAGAGGCAAAATTATTAGCTAAACTCAAAATAGAACTTCCAATAGTGGCCGCGACATTAATGTGTCGCGAGGAGTATTTTCTATCAATACAGGACTCAATGAACGTGAGTGAGTTTTATTGACTTGAAACGAGATTTGCTTAAACAATTCTTTTCTGTCCAATTCCAGTGTCTCATTAGTATGTTTCTAACTACCGTACGTGCTGTTAAACTTGAAGTACGTCCATTATTTTTACCACAGCTGGTACGATTGACTGCCATGCTCAAACCGGGTCTAACTAGTATCAATGTAAGTTCCGATAATCGCACAATTATTTGGACGATAAAGTGACAATGCATTTAAAAGGGAGAGAATTATGGAAAAGATATGTATTTGTCCTTAAACAGAGCGAGAAGGGAGAAAGTGCTGCAGCGAAGGGGCTGCTTTGGCATGGGGTGCCGGAAAAAGATTTGGCGGGACCTCGTAGGGAAGAGAAAGAGATGCGGGGGAACTGAGGAAAGGAAGTAAAAAATTATCACCGTTAATGAGGGACCGATAAAGTGAGGAAGGGAGGGAGATAAAGAAACAGAGGGGGAGAGAGAGAGAAAGAAAGATCACGCATTGAACATTTAATTCGAACTGTACGATATAAAGGCGCATATGCTTACGGTACTCACTTTATTGTTGTAGTCCGTTATCAGCTTCTTTTTTTTTTTTTAAGCATTTACCTAATTAGCAAAGTATTCCAGAATGTTTCCTTACGCGAATTTCTCGAAATTAAAATAAATGTTAGACTGCTTGTTGCTATAATTTAAAATATAATCTTCACAGTGGACCAATCAAAACTGGAATAAATTTTATGAGCGTTGCAAACAAGCTATCGAAACATTTAAGGTGCTGGTCGCTCGTATACACGACATCTATTCTAATCGTATCCTGCACGTTTTGATGTGCATGCAAGAGATTTCATTGCCAGTGTTACCGGGAGGTAAGAATAAATTCTAGAAAATTTTTTCCCAATAATTATATTGATTGAATGCACAGAAGACGAAATTTGGACGGTGGATGAGTTTCTGGAAAAGAGCGAGGAGGCTTGTCGGTGGGTCGAAGTTTTAATTTCTTTCGGTCTTACAAAGATTTAATGATTCTTATGTCTTATTGCAGGAAAGCGGCCATTGAATTAAATCGCAAAAGTCAAATGGTTTCCGAAGCGGTAGAGGAAGTTCTAAATTTAGTTGATAAAGCTACGGAAACATTTAAAGAGATAGCTGGCGATGATGTGATCACGCTATTTGATGGTATTATTAAATATTATAGATACATATATATATATATATATATATATAGAGAGAGAGAGAGAGAGAATATATTTTAAAAGTAAAGATATTCGCTTCTTTTTAATAAAAAAAAAAAAAAAAAGGATCGCCTAAAGAACATCAAGTTTCCGCTCGTAAAGCAGTCGATGCAGGGGTACCTAGTACAAGCGCTGCTGGTGCGGCGGCAACTTCGTCCGGAAGTCATGTAAATGCTGGCGATGCTGGCGGTGTTGGTGGAAGTGGCCAACAGCAAGACTGGAGTATTTTGTGGTCATGTTTTGATAATCCTTTAAGTCTATTGTCGACCAGTGAGAGTTTACCCAAAGGGATGCAGGTCAGCTTTTAAAGGGCAGGAGATTTTTTTTTGAAAATACAAATTCATTTAATTTTTGCCATTTAGGATATGGTCTGTAATGCAGTAGTGGAAATGCGTCGCTATTACAGCCGCAAGGTAATCGATGTTCTAATCAAAGTTATACGAATCACTTTAGATACAATACGACGTCGATTTGTGGATGATGAAAACGATGGGGCCTCGAGAAAGCCTATATTCGCTTTATATGCTCAACTGCAAATACCCAGTGTCGTTATAAAACCTAATTTAGATGAACTGCAAGAAATTCTGATAACGGCTGGAAAGAATATAACCGGTATAGCTAAGGGGGTGGCTCAATGGACCAGTGGCAAAGAAAATCCGGTATAAGATTTGCGGGAGATAATTGATTTTTTTTTTTGTATTATTCGTTTTCTTAAATTCAGCAAGTTTCTATAACACCGCAACCGAGGCAGGGTCGCAATCATAACACAAAGCGTCGTAAATTGTACACATTGACTTCGGAAGAACGTCCTCAAATGCCTTACATGTTGAAGTCGTTCTATTCGGCAATTATGGATAATAAAGAGGTGGCGAAGGCTTTAAATTTGTTATCGAATTGCACAAAAAATATTAAACCCGAAATACAAACTTATATAAAACGTTGGAAACCGTATCATTTCTTATGGAAGAACGACCGTACTACACGACAATTAATGGAATACGGTTTACAAGAATTTGAGACGACTCTACGTTGCTTGGCCGATTTAGATTCTAACCTCTTGATGGAGCCCGAAATCGAAGTGTTCGGCCAGTGTGTAGCCATCTATAATGAGAGATTGAAATATGGTCTAGCCATTGAAATTAAATGTGAGTTTAGAGTTTATTGCTTTCGTATCCGTTTCCTACCATATGAATATTTCCTTTTCCAGCTTGTAATCATAAGATTGGTCAAGCTATGAAGAAGAAATATAAAAAAGAAATGGATTACGTTTATGCTGTCATCAATGAAATGGATCGTAAATTAGATCGTCCTATACGAGATTTAGATGATGTACGCATGGTTATGGAGACTTTAAGTAAAATACGGGAACAAGAAGTTGATATGGAGTTACGTATCGATCCCATAGAAGTAAGTTTCTTAGATATGCAAATATCGTCATCGTCGGTTGCATCAAGAGCATTAAGTAATTTTCTGATTTTAGGAAGCGTTTAACGTGCTGACTCGTTATGAAGTGCAAGTGGAACGAGAACAGTTCGATTTAGTTGATAATTTGCGAGCAACATTTCAAAATTTACTCTCATGTGCTTTGCAAGCTCAAGTAAAGCTACTCGATATGCAACCCTCTTTCCAAGATGATCTCAAAAATAATTTGGATAGATTTAAACAGGACAAAATTGCTTATGTCAATGAGTATCGTACGGCTGGACCCATGCAACCTGGTTTGACGCCACGTGAAGCCTCCGATCGATTGATTTTGTTTCAAAATCGTTTTGAAGGTATGTGGCGACGCTTGCAGACCTATCAAAGCGGTGAGGAGCTATTCGGCTTGCCACAAACTGATTACCCGGAATTAGGCCAAATACGCAAAGAACTTAATTTACTGCAGAAGTTGTACAAACTCTACAATGATGTTATAGATCGAGTAAGCAGCTATTATGATATACCCTGGAATGAGGTGGACATCGAAGAAATCAACAATGAATTGATGGAATTTCAAAATCGTTGTCGCAAATTACCGAAAGGTTTAAAAGAATGGCCGGCTTTTCATGCTCTTAAAAAGACAATCGATGATTTTAATGATATGTGTCCCTTGCTTGAATTAATGGCGAACAAGGCAATGAAGCCACGGCATTGGCAACGCATTATGGACGTTACACGTTACACTTTCGAATTTGATTCTGAAGGGTTCTCCTTAAAAAATATTTTAGAGGCGCCTTTGCTCAAGCATAAAGAAGACATTGAAGACATTTGCATAAGCGCGATGAAGGAAAAAGATATAGAAGCCAAGTTGAAGCAAGTAACCAATGAATGGTCGGTTCATGAATTGCAATTTATGAGTTTCAATAATCGAGGAGAGCTATTGTTGAGAGGCGATACTACAGCCGAAACTATTGGCCAATTGGAAGATAGTTTAATGGTTTTAGGTTCATTGTTATCGAATCGTTATAACGCTCCCTTCCGTAAACAGATACAACAGTGGGTTTACGATCTATCGAATTCCAATGAAATCTTAGAACGTTGGCTTTTAGTTCAAAACATGTGGGTCTATTTGGAGGCCGTTTTCGTAGGCGGTGATATTGCCAAGCAATTACCTAAAGAAGCGAAACGTTTCTCAAAAATCGACAAATCTTGGCAAAAAATTATGCAAAGAGCGCACGAAACTCCGGGAGTTGTGGCTTGTTGCGTGGGCGATGATTTATTGAAGCAACTTTTGCCGCATTTACAAGAACAATTGGAAATATGCCAAAAATCGTTAAGTGGGTATTTGGAACGTAAACGTATGATGTTTCCGCGTTTCTTTTTCGTCTCCGATCCAGCTTTATTGGAAATACTTGGTCAGGCGTCCGATTCGCATACCATACAAAATCATTTACTCTCGATATTTGATAATACTAGCCATGTGAAATTCCATGATATCGAATATAATAAAATGATGGCGATTATATCGAGCGAAGGCGAAATGATACAACTGGATCGTGCCATAAGGGCTGAGGGCTCTGTCGAGACATGGCTAACTCAATTGCTGGTCACAGCACAGCAGTCATTGCATTCAATTATACGTACCGCTTATGCGACCATTAATGATCCAAATTTTACTTTGCTTGGCTTTCTCGAGAAGGTACCGGCTCAAGTTGGTTTGCTGGGCATACAAATGATTTGGACACGCGACGCGGAAATGGCTCTGATGCAGGCCAGGCATGAGAGAAAAGTCATGTCGGAGACAAATAATAAATTTCTCGATATGCTAAACACTCTTATCGATCAAACAACGCGAAATCTAACGAAAATGGAAAGAACAAGTTTCGAAACCTTAATCACTATACACGTGCATCAGCGTGACATATTCGACATATTGGTAGGGAAGTTTCCTATTTACATACAAATATGATTGAACTGAATATGCGATGACATGTTGTTGTATTTACAGTGTCGCATGAATATTAAGTCAGCCAATGACTTTGAATGGTTGAAACAATGTCGATTCTATTTCAAAGAAGATCTAGACAAAACTTGGATATCCGTGACCGATGTAACATTTACTTATCAAAATGAATACCTGGGCTGTACCGATCGTTTGGTAATAACGCCTTTAACAGATCGGTAAGGCCGAGATACATACTTAGCAAAATTTCACTGCTTTTTTCAAACAACATTTCGACTTATTATTTTGTCGAAGATTTTCATAAAATTATTATTAACTTTCTTATCTCTTTTTCTATTCATTTTATTTGTAGGGTAATGGTATCCATTTAAGTTACTTTTTCATGTATTGATCTTTTTGTGTGTGCCTTTCAGTTGTTACATTACTTTGGCTCAAGCCTTAACATTGAGTATGGGTGGTGCGCCCTGTGGTCCGGCTGGTACTGGCAAAACAGAAACGGTTAAGGACATGGGCAAGACACTGGCTAAATATGTGGTCGTATTTAATTGCTCTGATCAAATGGATTACAGGTTAGTTAATTTTCTATATATGTATATGTGTGTATGTGTATGTATGTGTATGTATGTATGTATGTATGTGTGTGTATGTGTGCGTGTGTGTGTGAGCATGCATGCAATGAAATAAATAAACAATTTTATGTGCTGGTGCACTGATGGTACATATGTGGGTAGTAAACAGATACCTGCAATTATATTTAAGTCTGACTGCACATACGAGTGAACGTTGGCGTAAGTGTGTTTAGGAATGATGTGTTGTTTTTGGTTGAAATTAATTGTTTGCGATAAAACATTTTGTGTATTGAATACAAAAGTAATGAGTGCCACATATTGAACTTTCCAAAGCATATATATATACATATATGTATATATTTGTTTTATATCAATCACCGGCAGATGAAGGGTATATTCATTTTGTCCAGAATGTTTGCAATGCCTGTCAACAGTGTAAACAGTCTCCTGGCCGCAAATATGAATATATCGCCTATAAATTTGCAAAAGAATTTGGAAGTGACCTAAACTTTTCAAAGGACGCGCCTAAAGCGCCCGTACCCCTATATAACACACACTTTTATTTTGAAATTAGAAAAAAATCAACTGCACCCACTCCATACTATAGAGCATGAAAATTTAATTCTTTGCCTTATTTTTAGTCTTTCTTAACATAACAGCGATGGGTATAAAAGATTCAGTCGCGACCGAATATAATTTTTTTACTTCTTTTTTTTTGTAATACATTTTTAATACAATTCTTTTAAATACGTCAAACTACACATATGTGTATGTATAAGCTTTTATACCTAAGAAAACAAAAAAAAAAAAAAAAATATAATAATAAAATATTTTGAGAAAAATTTACCCTTACCTTTAAGTTAAAACGAAACGAAACTGAGAAGAAAGTTTGAAATATTTTTATATGTTCGTATATTTACGTTTAGCCTTAAATTCCACTCAATCTTTTATGCCATATATACGTTTATATTATGCAAGAATATTAAAGGGTCGCATGGTACTAATCTGAAATCATATAAATCGTAACGAGAAAGTTCAAATTCCTCAAAGTTATCGCTACCTGAGCATAAAAAGTCTTTGATTATCATTTTTTATGCCCTACATCACTTGTGGTACGGGATATGTTAAGTTAGTGAGAACATATGTAACACCCAGTAGATTTGCAGATGGATCCATCTTTTAGTGTACCGATAAGCCTATCTGCCCGCCTGTCTGCCTGATGTCCGTCTAAGTATTCTTGTGTTCATGCTGCAGCTCGTAGTTTTTGGGATATTTTGATGAAATTCGGTACGCAGACTTACTTTCGCCCAAGGATGAACGTTGTTGAAAACGCTTCGGATCGATCAACTTTTTCGATGACTTTTCAGAATACGACGTTATATGGGGAAAAATTGCAATTTCCCATATTTCTTGACCAAAGTGCCTAAGTAGTAATATTTCGGTATTCCAAATTGGCGTGAAAACTTTGAACCGGTTGGGAGCAATTTTTTGAACTTCCTCTCATCTAACGTAAATTGAAGTGTCAGATTGTAAATGTTGATGCAAGAGAATCAGTTTAAATGCTATTCTTGCCTTTTGCGTATCAATTTAAATACATATATATATATATGAAAATCACGATATTAAAATGAATCAAACAGTTTTTGTCAATTTCTCGTTTTATAGATTTAGTCGACTTGGCAAGTGAACCATTTTTATATGCGTCTTTTAAAGTTCAAAAGCTGAATTGTGTCTATTAAGATTCTAGTCTGAAGCTGCATCGACCAAAAAAAACTAACTAAAAATAACTAAATTTGTAGTAGACTACATAGTATTAGGTGAATGCGTACAATTATTTCTATTTTTAGCGGAAAAAGTGGAAATTTATATGGTGGGCGGGATGTGCTTTATGAGCAGCGAGTAAAAAAAAGGAAAGCAAACGTCTTTTTCATATCGCCGGGTAGGCGTAGAAGGTGTATCGTTTGACCCGCAAATATGTAGGCAATAATAGGCATTACAATAGACGGACAACCGGACAGATGGAGAAAAGGGACATGCTTGAATTTGTTGAGCTGAAGTTATGCCCTGGGCGTTAGCAGCGTTTTGAAATCAATGAATATCATCAACTCATTCTTCGATGAGTATAAAAACAAAATAGATTTTGTTGTATGAGTAAAGTCGAACTAGATCTTTAGATCATTTAAATGAATGAATGAAATGCACATATGTATGAATTTTTGCATTTTAAATGCTCAGTATTTTTTTCTTTGCTTCACTATTACTTATACATGACAAATGTGTGAAGAAGAAGTGCAAGAATGCATTAAGTCAAGTTGTATACATGCGTACAGGCTACAACAAATAAATTTATTTGAAGTTTTTCATTCCTTCCTAATATACATTAACATATCATATATATATCCAAGAGTGATGTCTCATATATAGCATTAGCTTTGAATAATGATAAATTTACATTTACAAAAAAAAAAAATAAGAAGAAGAAATAAATTCTTAACACGTTCTATATTATGTAGGGGTTTAGGCCGCATATATAAAGGATTAGCACAATCTGGCTCTTGGGGTTGCTTTGATGAATTCAATCGCATTGAGTTACCTGTATTATCAGTGGCAGCGCAACAAGTCGCTGTAGTGCTTACAGCGAAAAAGGAAAAGAAAAAATCATTCATTTTCACAGATGGTGACACCATTGAAATGAATCCTGAGTTCGGTATATTTATAACAATGGTAAGCACACTCGTAAAGCCTGTTATTATTAATCAAGTTCTTCTTTACTACTCTACATATGTAAATATTATTATTATTATTTTTATTTAGCCAGAGAACTAAATTCTAAGATTAAAGACTCAAAGCCCCAGCATTTAAGACCTCAGCGCATTTGAGACTCAAACTCATGACCATTGACTTTTTAGCGGAGATTGCTTGCCCACTCGACCACTCAGACGTATACACCATAGAAAAGTTAATTTTTCATGGAGACTTTATTGAGCTTCTGTATATAGAAATAGTCTCCCTGAGAATAGTTTAATGTAAAATTAAGCTAAAGATATGAGAAGTATTCTATATCATGGCCTTAAAATCTTGCTTTCGAAAATGAACTTTCGAGACATTTTAAAAGTAGAAATCTAATAGGATGGCAAAGGGCAAGTTCTTTCGTAATTAAAAACAAAAGCATTTGAAGTTGAAGAATGATGGGCGTGTCTCTCAATGAAGTTTCGAAACATTTCACAGGTCGAATTCTAATAGGATGGCAAAGGCAAGTTGTTGCTCAGCAATTGCAACATGGTCTGATACGATCAAACCTGCACTGCAAAAATGTCATTCAGAGTGAAATTTAACAAGCTATCTTTGGCGTGTCCGAAAATTTGTAACGTGTCACATAAGCTTTTGAAAAGGAGCTGATGCGTTGCTTTCCTTATCCACTGAACTTTGTTTAGTGTGCACTTGGTAAGTAACTGATGTCGGATGTTGAATATAGTCCTCTTATATTCCACGCTAAATAGCATATAATGCATTTTATGTGGTCGCCTTGACCTGACAACTAAAATTGCCCGCTAAATTGAAAGGTAGGAAAGAAGTTTTAGAACAAACCATTATTTGTGTTGCGCAAAATTAATCTTCCGGTAAGTTATGTTTAGTTTTTCGCATGAATAGTCGTGTAGGTGCCGACTATCCAGTCTGTGTTCGTTAGTTCAAATTTTAATGGGTTCAAATTGTAATCACTTGAGTTGCAGTAAGAGCGTGTGGTCAGTCGGTAAAGGCATAATACCCACTAGGCTGCTGTCCTTTTCCTGTCTCTTTCTCTTTCCTTATAAATAAAATTAGTAGACGTTTGAGTATTTAAATGGCTAATGGTCGCTAAAAAGTATTGCCATAAAGCGATGCTTACGCTTACATAACACATTACCGTTCTTTTCTGGTATGAACATATGACGGTGAACAACCGTGTCCATAAAGAAGAAGTGCAGACGATAGGCAGATACTGTTTGTTAACTTCATTGCCAGTGTAGTAATATATGAACGGAAGCTTAATAACTAACGACATGACATATATAATATGTGGAATTTGACTTTATTTAGCCTTAAGTTTTTCGGACAATGCCATGCATTTTCTTTACGTTTCACCAACACAACTACTCATCTTGATTGTCTTTATTTCTATTCTTATTTCTCCATGGGTGTGAGAATATATTATTAATATTGTGTATATGTTGTTTCTACGGTGATGTTTGTACCACAATTTAAATGCACATTTAATTAATCACTTAATTAATCTATAATTCCTTTTATATGCTTTGCCTGCTAAGTTCTTACATTTTGTGACGGCTAATTTGCTTGTTTGTCTTACTTTGATTAAATTAACATTTTTCCTGACTTGTCTTTCTTTCCATTCTTCAGTTATGTTAATATTGTGGAAGTGTGAACGGGAACGGGAGCGGGGAGGAGAATATACATGTTTAGGCGTTTACAAAAAAAAAAAAAAAAATTCATTTTACTTAAGCATGCCTTAACCGGAAGGATATTGGATTTATCTAATTTTGTATTTCTCTGTCGTTTTGTGTTTGTGTGTGTTATATGTTTCTATTTTATCTGACTTAACGTGACAGTTATTGATAAGTTTTAAGGAAGCCAATGATAAATTGATTTTTGGTCATCCTGAAGGAATGATTAGAAGGTTGAATTGTTTTCTCTCTTAGTGTATATATATGGAATATATATACGAATAAAATGAAAACAAATAAAAATTAAAAAAAGATTGACGACTAAAATTCTTTCATACTCTTACTCCTTTTCGAGATGGCCTTTATAAAGAAGAAAAGGATCTCTATTTAGGCATTTCATAACCCGTGATATATTTTTTGTTTGCTTTCCTTCGTAAGAAGGAAACGTTTGAGCTGACGGGCATTATCCAAAGGAGAAATAATTATTAAAAAAAAAAAAGGCGCGACTAAATTCCTTCGCTCCACAAGATAATAATGTACGACATTTCTCTTTTATTCTTTACTTCTTGAATAAGCTGTCGGCACATGGTCTAATTAGCGCAGAAAGAAAGCTGAAAAAAAAATGCGAAATCATAAACCGTCAAAATTCTGTTATGATCTTTTCGGGTAACTTTACAGCGAAGTGGCCTATTTAGGCATCCAAAAATGAAAGCAGACTTTCTTTCGCAAAGTTTTGCTTCCTAAGCATTGTAGCGGGAGAATCTCGTGAATTCCCTTCGAATCGATTGTGTGGAGATATATGTATCTCAGTCAATAGATTGTCTGGGAGAGAGAGAGAGAGAGAGAGAGTCTCTCTTAAGCTTTTGTCTTCAAAATTTTGAGAAAAAAAAATTCAAAATTATATTATTTTCCAACTTGAATGAATAGATTTTAAAATAAGAGCAGCTCACTAATAGCATAAAGTTCACTTGCCCGTGTGGTTAGCGTTTCTTTGCTACCCGGAATGTATGAATGTTCTCTCGAGCAATATGTTCTCTCTTGGTCTGCTCATTACCTTCGGGCGCCCGAAATGCGTCAACTATATTTTGCCAGTGACCAAGTCTTGGGGAAAGCGCTTGTTTGCCACATAACATATTAGATTTAAATATATCCATGCATGTGCTTTATCTCTAAGCTGCATTAAAATAAAACGAAAACAAAGAAAAATCAGCTTAGACGAGCAGTAGATTAACTTTGTCTTGAATGTATTTTTTTGGTTATTTGTTTGATTCTACTATTAGCGCAAATGTGTGTGTATACTTTACTTTAGAAATCGTTTCTTTTACACAAGTGTGCTATTCACATGGCAGACCATTTGAATACATTTTTTTAATCTTAAATACATGCATAAAAAAGATTTAAGTGAACTGCTATGGATGCGGTTTGTTGTTTCGTTTTTGGTTTGATAACATTTACGTCCAAACACGTGACTGGGTACGTGATCGTACATTACGTTTAAGGTGCTAAGGTGTTTTTACCCACACACAATACAAATATTTATTCTTATTTCATTTATATATTATTTGTATTATGACGATTGAAGTCACATATCAAATAATAGAAAAGTGTTCTGTTAACGATATAAGTATGCTCTGTCTGTTAATAATAAACTTTCATTCGCTTATTGGCAACATTTTATCCGAAAATATTATTTACCAGGTGTTCATGTCCCTGTTCGATGTTGAAGGAAAACAAATAATAATAACAGTCGTTGGTATTAAATTTTCGATATGAGAATCAGATCTCTTTCAGTTTTTTGACTCATATGTTCGTCCCCAAGCGCCAACGCATATAGGTCAAGCCCTCGTTCTTAATTTCAGTTTTTGTTGGAGGTGCGATGACTTTAGCGGTGTGTAAAGAACAAAATTGTTACTTTTTTAAAAGGATTACGCCGAAAATGTTGAACAGACGGTGCGCTCAGTGCACAATTTATTCTACAACACGTTATAATATTTCCTTGTTTTATTATTAGGAAAATTTAGCCTAAAAATTTTAATTCATTTGTTTGCCGCCGTCGATTATGTACAGTGGTCCGCAAAGGATTTCTTCTTAGTTCAACTACCTCTTTACTCAAGATGCTTATCGGATTGTGCAATCGATCAAGGAAAGTTTGATGTCTGGCAGTAAAAGCAGGCAAAAGCCACTTCTGTTTAATTTGTCGAGTACGACGGAAATTTGACGTTGCCATACCTGCTTCTTTTCACTCTATTTCAATAGATTCGTTATTTTAATTAATAATTGCCGCTAAAAGCTTCTTTCCTATTTACTTAGCATAGCATATAATAGACCCAACATAGATAACTTAAACTTAGTCAACCAATTAAAATGAGAGATGATTTTGATTCTCTTAACTAATAGATAGTAACTCCGGATGATAGAACCATAGCCGCATGCATGCATGCGAATCACTTTAGTATTTTACATTCTAATCAGGATTTTCTCTATTTCTCCAGAATCCTGGCTACGCTGGTCGTAAAGAGTTACCAGAAAATTTGAAAATACAATTTCGGACTGTAGCGATGATGGTTCCGGATCGCCAGATAATTATACGAGTAAAATTGGCTTCGTGTGGCTTCTTAGAAAACATAACGTTAGCTAGAAAATTTTATACACTCTATAAATTGTGCGAGGAACAGCTAACGAAACAAGTGCATTACGATTTTGGTTTACGCAATATACTCTCAGTCTTACGAACCTTGGGTGCAGCGAAGCGTCGAAACTCTCGCGATACGGAAAGCACTATAGTGATGCGTGTTTTACGCGATATGAATCTTTCGAAGCTAATTGATGATGATGAGCCCTTATTTATGTCATTAGTTTCGGATTTGTTTCCAAATCAGACTTTAGAAAAAACGAATTATGCCGAATTGGAGGCTGCCATTGCTCAGCAAACTGAAGAAGCCAATTTGATATATCATCCACCGTGGGTGTTGAAACTGATACAGTTATATGAAACACAAAATGTGCGGCACGGAATTATGACTTTGGGTCCCAGTGGTGCTGGCAAAACGACTTGCATTCACACGCTAATGAAAGCTATGACACAGTTGGGCGATTCGCATCGTGAGATGCGTATGAATCCGAAAGCTATAACAGCTGCTCAAATGTTCGGTCGCTTAGATGTAGCGACTAACGATTGGACTGATGGCATATTCTCGGCTTTATGGCGTAAAACATTGAAATTAAAAAGTGGCGAACACGTTTGGCTTGTTTTAGACGGACCCGTTGATAGTATATGGATTGAAAATTTGAATTCGGTTTTAGACGATAACAAAACCCTAACTCTAGCGAATGGTGATCGTTTAACGATGGCTCCCACAGTTAAGATAATATTTGAGCCTCATAATATTGATAATGCTTCGCCAGCGACAGTGTCGCGTAACGGCATGGTCTATATGAGTTCATCGGGATTGGATTCAAGGCCTAGTAGGCTATAAAGAGATATAAAAGATGATCTTGTTTTTTCATTTGTTTTGTTCTTTTTTTTTAAAGTTGTGCAAGCTTGGTTGAAAAATCGGGCCCCGGGTGAGAAAACGGTGTTTTCCGATCTTTTCAAGCGTACTTTTGTTCCAGTGTATTCTTGGGGTACACAAAATTTACAACTATTGATGCCCGTCTTGCAATGCAATATTGTTCGCCAAATGTTATGCGTATTGGAGGGATTAGTGCCTGTGAAAAATGACGATGAACAAGCTGTCAGTGTCTCGAGCAAAGATAGCCAAGAGGGTAAGCGCAATATTTCAAAAAAATTTATTATAAACTTGATAAGTTCATCGATAATAAGAGATTATTTAGAATTACACTATGTGTAAGGTTAAGCATATATTTAAGTACATGTAAAATATGTTTCATAACATTTCACATTTTCAGCAAAAACTATGAGATTCGATATTAATCCTTTTCCACCAAGTGATGATGGTAAAGTATTTTTTGCCTTTTTCCAATACCTATGGTCTTCCTAAGTCTTACTTATCAAAGCTGTAATGAAGCAAAACTAACTTTTCTGGCCGCACTTTTTCTACTTTGAACACTTTTTTTTAAATATTTCTAACGAAATGGATATATATATATATATATATATATAAGTGAATGATCGTATTATCTATTAAAAATGTGCCTGTGCATAATGTGCTTGTCAACGTTTAAGCTCTGCTATTTCGTAATCGCTTCAAGAGAATTCGATTTGATTTCATCACCTTCTTTTTTCTTTTCCTCCTAATTTTCTAATTATCTTTGTTTAAGATGCGAGATGAGAGAGAGTGAGATTTCATCTATTCTATTTCATTTTTTTTACTTTTCCGAATTTTCTTTATTTAGAAGATGCAACAGAAGACGCAATAGTTGAAGAGAAAAAAGATACTTGTACCCCGGAACATTTACATCGCTTGTATATCTTTGCTTTAGCCTGGGGTTTGGGAGCCTATCTTAGTTCCACGGACCGCATGAAATTAAATTTATATATAAAAGAAACTTTTCCGGATTTGGATTATGCCAAAGGCACGCCTGCTGAAAATAGTATATTTGATTTCTTCGTTTCGCCGGCTGGCGCTTGGCATTCTTGGAAGACATTGGTTACACCCTATATGTACCCTGAAGTATCCACACCGGATTATTTAAACATATTGGTACCCATCGTTGACAATGTACGCATGGATTACTTAATTGGAACTATCGCTAACCAAGAGAAGGCCGTGATGCTTATCGGTGAGCAGGGCACCGGCAAAACGGTCATAATGAAAAATTTCATGAAAAAAATGAACGCTGAAACCTGCATGAGTAGGTCTTTTAATTTCTCCTCAGCTACAAGTCCGTACCAATTTCAACGCACTATTGAAAGTTATGTTGAAAAAAGGGTAGGTGTTACATTTGGGCCACCTGGTGGCCGTAAGCTAATTGCTTTTATCGATGATATTAATTTACCGGAAATTAATGAGTGGGGAGATCAAATTACTAATGAAATAGTTCGCCAATCGATGGATATGAAGGGATTTTACAGTTTAGAGAAGCCTGGTGATTTTACCACCATTGTGGATGTGCAGTATGTGGCCGCTATGGGATTGCCAGGAGGGGGTCGAAACGATATACCCTCCCGTTTGAAGCGTCAGTTTTGCGTTTTCAATTGCAATATTCCCGACAATGAATCGATTGATAAAATTTTCCGTGTAATCGGCGAAGGTCATTACAATGCAAAAAGAGGCTTTATACCGGAGGTCCGCAATTTGGTGAAAAAGCTTATAGTGGTAACGCGACTCATGTGGCAGCGTACACGTGAAAAGCTTCTGCCTACGCCTGCCAAATTTCATTATGTTTTCAGTTTACGTGATTTATCTCGCGTATGGCAAGGCATGGTGGGTACCTTGTCTACTGTTATAACGACGGAAAGTGTTTTGATGGCTTTGTGGAAGCACGAATGTACACGAGTATTTGCTGATCGTTTCACTAATATTCACGATAAAGAATGGTTTAGTTCGGAATTGATGTGTGTAGTGCGATCCGAGTTGGGCGAAAATTATGTAACCATGATTATACCGAATCCGGTATTTGTAGACTTCATGCGTGATGCTCCTGAACCCACAGGTGAAGAAGGCGAGGATGCTGACATGGAGCTACCCAAAGTCTATGAGCCGGTGAATTCTCATGAAGTGCTCCGCGAGCGTCTGGTCATGTTTCTCGCTCAATTTAATGAAATGGTGCGAGGCTCTGGGATGGATTTGGTCTTCTTTCCAGATGCTATGTTGCATTTGGTAAAGATCTCACGAATAATACGGCATCCCCGTGGCAACGTCATGCTGGTCGGAGTAGGCGGTTCAGGGAAACAATCTCTAACCAAATTGGCTTCTTTTATAGCCGGTTACAAAACGTTCCAAATTGCTCTTACTCGGTCCTACAATGTTGCTAATTTCTTAGAAGATCTTAAACTTTTATATCGCACTTGCGGTGTTCAAGGCAAAGGCACTACATTCCTATTTACTGATATGGACATTAAAGAAGAGGGTTTTCTGGAATATCTCAATAATATCCTATCTTCCGGTGTGATATCGAATTTATTCTCTCGTGACGAACAGGCCGAGATTATTCAAGAACTAACGCCAATAATGAAAAGAGAAAATCAACGAAAATCCGCTACTCCGGAAAGTGTGATGGAATTCTTTTTGGCGCGAACTTCGTCAAATCTCCATGTAGCCTTTTGTTTTTCTCCCGTGGGAGAAACATTCCGATCGAGGGTGCAACGTTTTCCAGCTTTGGTGTCGGGCTGCACCGTCGATTGGTTCCAACCTTGGCCCAAGGATGCCCTTGTCTCGGTTTCACGACACTTTCTGAGTGACTTTGAAATTGAGTGTACACCGGAGGTTAAAGAAGAATTGGTCAACGCTTTGGGTTCCATTCAAGATGTAGTCGCTGAAACATCACAGGAATATTTTCAACGTTTCCGTAGAGCAACTCATGTCACACCAAAATCTTATTTGAATTTTATAGCGGGATATAAAAATATCTATCAACAAAAGCAAAAAGAATTGGGCGATGGCGTTGAAAAAATGGACACAGGTCTCGAGAAACTTAAAGAAGCTTCTGCTTCCGTGGAAATTCTTAAGAAAGATTTGGTAGTAATGGAGGAAGAGTTGGTGGAAGCTTCCAAGAAGGCAGAGTCAGTTTTGGCTGAAGTCACTGAGAGAGCTATGCAAGCTGAAATCGTAAAAAATCAAGTGCTTATAGTTAAAGATAAAGCGGAAGCGTTAGTGTCTTGCATTGCTCATGAGAAAGCGTTAGCGGAAGAAAAATTAGAGGCAGCAAAACCGGCGCTAGAGGAGGCTGAGATGGCTTTGAATACAATCAAACCGGCACATATAGCCACAGTGCGCAAATTGGGACGTCCACCACATTTGATAATGCGTATTATGGATAGCGTATTGATACTTTTCAAACGCAAACTGCACCCCTGCATTCCGGATTCGGGTACACCTTGCCCTAAACCATCGTGGCAAGAATCTTTAAAGGTATGTCAATTGTTTGCGTAGGCGCCCTTATAATGATTGGCATAAAAGGCTTAATAATTTAAATTATAGATGATGGCTAGCGCAACATTCCTATTGCAATTGCAAAACTATCCCAAGGATACTATCAACGACGAAATGATTGATTTATTACAGCCATATTTCCGCATGGAAGATTACAATATGGACATGGCGCGCAGGGTATGTGGTGATGTGGCTGGCTTGCTGTCGTGGACGAAAGCTATGTCTTTCTTTCATAGTGTCAATAAGGAAGTTTTGCCACTTAAAGCAAATTTAACAATGCAGGAAGCAAGACTAAAGGTAAGCAAAAGTACATATGTATAGAACGTGGTTACTAGAAGGAATATATGGAAGGAATATATTTATATGTTTTTTTTCCTTAGCTTGCGATGGATGATTTAGCTGCAGCGGAAGACCAATTGCATGAGCGTGAGGAAGCTTTACAGGCCGTTAAGAATCAATATGACAAAGCAGTGGGCGAAAAGCAACGCCTGACCGATGCTGCTAATGTATGTCTACGTAAAATGACAGCAGCCACTGCTCTAATTAATGGCTTGTCAGATGAAAAATTACGTTGGACAAATCAAAGTAAAGAATTCAAAATTCAATTAGGAAAATTAGTAGGCGACGTGTTATTAGCTACCGGATTTCTATCATATTGTGGTCCTTATAATCAAGATTTTCGGGCAAATCTCATCAGAACTTGGATGAGTATATTGAGGCAGAAAGCAATACCCTTTACCATTAGCTTAAATATTATTAATATGCTGGTAGATTCATCTACGGTTTCCGAATGGACATTACAGGGTTTACCTAATGATGAGTTATCGGTGCAAAACGCTCTAATAGCGACTAAATCTAGTAGTTACCCTCTATTAATAGACCCACAGACCCAGGGAAAATTATGGATAAAATCAAAAGAAGATCAAAATGAATTACAAATCACTTCATTGAATCATAAATATTTCCGTACGCATTTGGAAGACGCTCTATCTTTGGGAAGACCGTTACTCATCGAAGATGTAGGAGTAGAATTGGATCCAGTTATCGATAACGTTTTAGAAAAGAATTTTATCAAATCTGGAAGTATAGAGAAAGTACTAGTGGGTGATAAAGAATGCGATGTAATGCCTGGCTTTATGTTATACATTACGACTAAATTACCTAATCCGCCCTTTAGCCCTGAAATTAGTGCTAAAACATCGATAATAGATTTCACAGTGACAATGAGAGGCCTAGAGGATCAATTATTGGGTCGCGTAATACTTATGGAAAAATCCGATTTAGAAGCGGAGCGTGTCGCACTTTTTGAAACTGTTATGAGAAATCAGCGAAACATGAAAGAATTGGAGGCTAATCTTCTGTACCGACTTAGCTCATCTCAAGGATCTTTAGTCGATGACGAGGCTCTAATTGAAGTATTGCGCGTCACTAAAACTACTGCCGAGGAAGTCAATCAAAAGTTGAAAATTTCTGAGGTAACCGAGCGCAAAATAATGAAAGCCCGCGAAGAGTTTCGCGCTGTAGCTGCACGCGGCTCCATTTTATATTTTCTAATAGTAGAAATGAGTAACGTCAACGTCATGTATCAAAATTCATTGAAACAATTTCTGGTTATCTTTAACAATTCTATCACAAAATCAACTAAGTCGAATATAACTGACGAGCGCATTAACATCATTTTACGTTATTTAACATACGAGGTGTACAAATTCACCAACCGCAGCCTGTATGAGCGACATAAGCAACTTTTTACTTTGATGCTGGCCATCAAAATTGATTATCACAAAGGCAATATAAGTCATGAAGAATTTATGGCATTCATAAAAGGCGGTGCTTCATTGGACTTGAATGCTGTGACACCGAAGCCGTTTCGTTGGATATTAGATATTACGTGGTTGAATTTGGTTGAGATAAGCAAACTAGACACATTTGCTAATGTGCTCGAGTTGGTAAGTTGCATGACTGTTTATTTGCAAGAGTGCATGCATGGCGTGCGTTTATTAAACAAGATGATTCAATTGTCCACCAGAGAAATGGTGATTTTTGACAAACTCCATCCACGCAAACATACGTTTCACTTTCACTTTAAAATTGAAGTAAGAAAACTTTGTTAGATTCCGTCTTTGTCAACCTTGGAGTAAAGGGAGTTTCTTAGTTAAAATCTCTGAAAGCAGAGAACGGTTTTTTTTTTTTTCGTTCACCCCACGAAAGTGATTTTTATTGATGACGAAGAAGAGGAAGAGGGAAATTTTGCAGCCAAATTTCTTTTGCACACATAAATTTCATTTTCTAATAACTTGTAGTCTAAGTTCAGTTGTCTAAGTTTACTTTGAACTTTACAGTTTACAAAGTTCATGTTTTCGTACGGAATAGTAGATCGGAACTCTGTTTTTAACGGTCACAGTTTTTTTTTTTTTGGGTTTGAGAGACGTGAACGTGACATTCCTGGCTACTTATATACATTTTTTTTGGTTGACAGATGTTTCAGTTTTACCTGTCTCGTATAACGTCTATTCCCATTTGCATTTATTAAGATTGAAGCGAGTGAACGTGACTGGCGTATTTGGTATGAAACCGAGAAGCCCGAAAATGAAGAAATACCTTGTGGTTATCAGGGTTCCTTGGATGGTTTCCGTAAACTTCTTCTTATACGCTCTTGGTGTCCGGATCGTACTATATCACAAGCCAAGAGATACATAGAAGGTTTAACATTTTTACTTAATTTTATTACGAGCGACTTTAATTGAAATTTTTAATAAGTTTAGAATCTTTGGGTTCAGAATACAGCGAAATGCAAATTTTAGATTTGGAATTAACCTGGACCGAATCGGAGCCGAGAACGCCATTTGTTTGTTTGTTGTCTATAGGATCAGATCCCACTACGCAGATAGCAGCTTTAGCTAAACAAAAAGGAATTCGTAAGTCCCCTGGTTAAGGATTAAAATCGACATAATTTTTAATATTCTACTTGCAGCCCTAAAATCAGTGTCCATGGGGCAGGGGCAAGAGTGTCATGCACGTAAAATGATTATGGATGCAATGGCTTCGGGGGGTTGGGTGTTGTTACAAAATGTACATTTGTCTTTACCATTTTGCTCCGAAATTATTGATATGTTAGTGGAGACAGAATATGTTGAAGATTCATTTCGCATGTGGGTGACCACCGAGCCGCACAATGAATTTCCTATCGGTCTACTGCAAATGGCAATTAAATTTACCAATGAACCCCCGCAAGGTATACGCGCTAGTTTGAAACGTAGTTATCAGGTAAGTTACACTAAGTTTTCTTACTTATCACAAGAAGCCCAAAAAATACTGCGAATACTGTCTTCTGATTTGTTACACTCGAAAATGCATGAGAAGGATGCACATACATATTGTCGATCAATTTCAATTGGTTTGATATGATTTCTCTCAGTTACTGAATGCCACTGTCCGCCCATCTATCCAACTTTCACTCTGTCCTGCCTCTCATTCTGTGTGTTTGTCGGTCCATTCGCTCAACGCACCAAACACCAATCACTCTACCTATCTGTTCACTTTGTGACCCTGTTATCTTGCTCGCCAACAATAGCGGTATACCGCTCACTAGAAATAGTGGTGGGCTTTACGTGCCCAAAATTAACTGATTGATGTATATTTAAGAATAAAGGAGAGAAGAAGAAGCCTTAGAATCATAGTAGAGGCTTTATACTTGCGTAAAAAGTATGTTAACTAAACTATTGCTTAACTATTGCAGGCTTTTACACAGGATTTCTTAGATTACACATCCGCTTCACAATGGCCGACTTTGCTATATACTGTGGCATTTTTGCACACGATAGTACAAGAGAGACGCAAATTTGGACCTTTGGGCTGGAATATACCATACGAATTTAATGCGGCCGATTTTGCGGCCAGCGTGCAATTCATACAAAATCATTTAGACGAAATGGATCCAAAGAAAGGAGTATCATGGCAAACATTAGTATATATGATAGGTGAAGTGCAATACGGAGGACGGGTTACAGATGATTTCGATAAACGCTTGCTGAATACCTTTACGGCTGTATGGTTTTGTGAAGGTCTACTAAGTTCGTCGTTTGAATTCTACAAAGGTTATAAAGTACCAAATACAAAAAATTTGCAAGGATTTATTGATTACATTAATATGCTGCCAACGTACGATACACCCGAAGTATTTGGATTGCATTCAAATGCTGATATAACATATCAAATTAATTCGGCGAAAGGTTAGAGCAAGCACATAATGCAGAACGAATCGATTTCTTTCCCTTATACGTTTTCCACGATTTAACGATTTTAAGTTCGAAATTTATCGTAATTTTTTTTTTTCTGTTCTGGTTATCTGGCTGGTAGTACCAAATAAATTCTATATAAACTGGAATTTTACTTGATTATCCTCCTCTTAACATGCCTATACGTATGCATGTATTATGAAATTGCCTTTCATTTAAGTTATGTAAGAAAAGAAAAATAAAAATTGCTCTCTTTGCCCAGGCATATTGGATACAATATTAAGCGTGCAACCGAAGGAAGGTGGTGGCGGCGGTGGTGAGACACGTGAAAGTATTGTCTATCAATTGGCCGATGATATGCTCAGGAAATTGCCACAGCAATATAATACATATGAAGTGCGTGAAAATTTAACACGTATGGGTATACTCTTGCCTATGAATATATTTCTCAGGTAAAAGTGTGTGTGTTTCTTTTATGTTTCTTAAAATGTGTAACGTGTCTTTCATCGCGTTTGCTTTAAAGTTATTAACGATGAATATGAGCTGACATTTTATTTATGTTATAATATTAATGAAAATTCATTTATATTATAATTTTCAATATTTTCCCTTTTTTGTGCATAATTTTTTATACTGCATTCATGTGTATGATGGTAATTGAATAGACAAGAAATCGATCGAATGCAAAGAGTATTAAAACGCGTTTCTTCATGCTTATGTGATCTGAAATTGGCAATTGACGGCACTATTGTAATGAGCCCAGCACTAAAGGAGTCCTTGGATGCTATGTACGATGCCCGCATACCGGAAACATGGATGAAGGTGAATAGTAATTGTTGTTCAACTACAATATCTTCAATGCCTGATTATACTGCAATATTTATTTTTGTTTTGCTTTATATATATATATGCATATATATATATATATGGTATGTATATGTTCGATTGAGGTAATGTTGTTGACATTTTATTTCAACGAAGCATACTTCTTCAAATCGTTGCTCTACTTTGCAATGATTTACCTGACAGTATGCGCGATTATAGTTTATATTATGTATTTGCATAAAACCGCATCAGTTTGATCTCAGATTTTTCATAACTTTGCACAAGTCGTGTGGAATGAAAATCACTTTGTCTGGGAAGGTGCATAATTCCCATTTTACAAAAAGAAGAAAAAATCTCATTTTACACGAATTGTTCACACTATTCCATGAATTTTTTTTTAATGAATTTTACTGATGATTTTTTTTTCTTTTTCACATTTCTAAGCATTTTTTCATTCTCACTCCTTGCAAATATGCTCTGCAACTTCGTACTATATATTTTTCACTATTCAATCCACGAATTATACATCGAGCAAAAAAAACGTAATATATTTTCTACGCAATTAAGTTTGGTTTTTTAAAAGTATAATTTACTTTAATATATTTAATGAATTAGATTTTCTAGGCACGAAATAAATTCTTCAATGAATTCTATTCTGAAGCCATTCTACAATTTTTCCATTCAGCCAATATCTTTTTTTACACGAATTTTTTGGTAACGTATCTACCCGCAAATATTTGTTAGCTGATGGAAGTAATTTGGCTTTTTGTTTATGTGCTCATAAGCGATCTCAAAAGTTTGCGTAGAAGATCTCGTCCATTATGAAATTGTTGACTTTAATTTTTTTTAGTTTGTCAAAACCATTCCGCAAAGTATATATTTGATAATCATCATCATTAAACATCACTGTCTGTCTGTCTGTGTACTGTCTGTTGTAAACCTTCTCCTGGCCACAAGAATGAACCTTGATGACTTGAAATTTGGCAGAAATATTGGAAGTCCTTGCACATAGGTTGGTATTGTGTATAGCAACGTAGTGCGGTTGTGTCCTTTGACCTTTGGTTCTTTTGCTAATTTGTAGGTGCCATCAATTCATTTTAGCAAATGGGAGAATGTTTACCACAGATATTCGTACAGTTGAACAGATGAGCAGCAGACGGACGTGCTTAAGTGCATTTCAAATTTAAAGCTGGCCAAGAATATGTGTACTTTATGGGATTTTTAAAGTTTATTTCTACTCTATAATATTGGGTAGGTGTGGTCAATATCTCCCATTTTTGTACAGATACTACATTATCATCCATAGAGTATATATGCGAAGTTCTGCAGATTGATTTTCTGTAGTTCATGACTAATAAGCAAAAAAACAAAACAAACAAAAACAACAATTGTCCCTTCCTTTTCGAAAACAGAGATATTCTCTCTGGTTAAGCTATCATTTTCAGTATTAAGCTGCGCGCATTAATCTCCAATTTGAAGTCGATAGCCTTGGCGCCCAGGAAAACACACATTACACTAACGGACAGATGGACAGATGGCAATGCATAAATCGATTCAGATTTTGATGGGGTGTTGCAAATGGTTTGACAAATGAATAAGCTCCTCGTCCTTCGGCGGGACACTAAAAGACGGCACACTAAACACTAAACACTAAAAGACGGCACATCTTCACGCTCCTAAGTTTACAGAGTAGGGATATTTAGCTTTTTTGTTGTTTCTTGTATGTTCCCCTAAGAATGCAGTGACGGATATAAACGATTTGGTCGCGGCGAATTTATTGAGCAAAAAAAGATTTTTTTCTTATTTCATTCTAAAATTATATCCATGTCAAGTGCTTCTCAGTCAGGCATCTATCTCAAAGGGAATATTTTCTATTATGAGTACAGGCATAAATATTTTATTTAAAATTTATATATGTGTACACCTTTGCATTAACATTGTGTCCCCAATAGATATCCTGGGAATCAACAACATTGGGCTTTTGGTATACAGAATTATTGGAGCGTAATACGCAATTCCGTGCATGGTTGTCGACAGATCGGCCTAAAGTAAGTATTGAATGAAAATCTATTCACAATGTTTATGCCTACATATATAGATTATTTTTTATTTTATTACATCTACAGATGTTATGGCTTTCAAAATGTTAAAGCTTTCTCACTTTATTTTATTTGCGTTCAATCTCTGATATTTTCAGGTATTCTGGATGACTGGGTTTTTTAATCCACAAGGCTTTCTAACTGCTATGCGTCAGGTGGATAAATTATTATTTCTTTTTTTTTTCTTTTCAATTCGTTTTAGTTCTCTTTCTACACACAAACACTTTTCCTCGAAGCCTGCACGATGTTTTGTATGAGAGATTGCATTGTCATAATCTTGTTAAAACATTTTTGGTTTTCAGTTGAGGTATTTTTGTTGTCGAACTCTATATCAATTTCATCAATACAGTTTATTTGTTTAGTTTTTTTTTGTAAATCTGAAAAATTTTGAGATACATAAGACAATTGCATGAGCACGCACATCAGCCATGTTTCCATGATTTTATTGTTATAATTGTAGGCTAACAAAATTTTATTGAATAGAATTTTTATTAATTAAGAGTTTTTAAAGAAATCCTAAACTTCTTTGTCCTCGTTTCGAAACTCTGAACAACTACTAGAGTATATTTAGAGAATTATTTAGCGCTTCTTTTCGGGAAATGAAATGATTGAAAAGAAGCGAACATCAACACGCCAATACTTTCCTAAGGCAATTTCATTTTTGTCTCGCTTATCGATCTTAAAGGCAGGTGTGCCAAGCACATGCTCTTCGGTTATATAATGGACGCATAGATTGTTTTAGGGACCGCAATTATAATGGCAAAGGGTATGGCATAAATTAATTTTTTAAAATGCACTCCTATCGTGAGTCAGCCATCTAGAGGTGGATGTTAAGACATTTGCTCTATGTGGTTACCAGTTGGCGACCGAAAGTTTCTTAACTTAATACCTTATTGTATAATTGTTTACTTATGATGAATACATTTTATAAATAAGTTTACAAAATATGTTTAGGAAGAAAGCCTGTAGTTGCTATAAGTGAACAAAGTGCTCCGAAGTTAAAAAGTTAAGAATATAGTTAAGAGAGCATTGAAAAAAACGACAAAGGCGTATTCTCGAAACAATGTTTGTCCTTAAGCAATCAGTCACCCTCTCAAGGGATTCATGAATACTCTATGAAGGACATTCAGATCAAATACGGCCCATACAAAGATAAAGTCACTACAGGGTACACATTTAACAGGTTCACTGCGCTCATAGTAATCTTGAGTAGTAATGTTGAGTAGTTCTGGATCAATTCCTTTTATGAATTACCAGATACAATTTTTTACTTAATGTTCTGGGAGATTGCCACATAGAAGTGGCAAATTTCCAATTCTATCTACATTTAAGCAGTCGTTACGACTTATAGTTCACAGCTTAATCGTATTATAAGCCTGAGTAGCCCAGACAAGTCGAGTTTTATACAATTTTCAGATAAACAGGTTTAAATGCATTCAATTTCTTAAGCTGACCCATAGTATATACATATAATTTATGGTGTCTTTGGTGCATATCATCTGTAGTATTCTCTAGTGTACCTTTGTTCTGCGATAATAAGTATTAAAAGGAAGAATTTATAAATATTAGGCATCGACGCAATACCTCCAACCAACATATAAACAATATTTTATTACAAGACAGAGCGAAAAATCTGCTCCCGCTAGTGTATCGTTTTGTATAAACATATATGTTACAAACTTTCAATTTTAGTTAGATAAGAATTGATAACACTTCATAAGGACTAAGAAAAAAATACAAAGATCCATCGACATCCGCTATTCTTTTGTATTTATTCCTTTTCATAGTTTTGTATATTTTCGTAGCACTTTACCCAACTTATGTGCAACTTGGTACTTACGAGCGAATCTTCGATATGATCAAGTCGATTTCTGATTTGGAAGACGACCTCTACAATTTTGAGATTCTAATTTCGGGAAAAGAGCAGACATGCAACAATTTCTAATGGTTGCGCATTTTGTCATGAGTGTTTTTCGAATTTCAAAAATGTTCTCACAAAACAAGATCTGAACATTGGAACTGAGCCGAATGAACGATAGAGCGACGACATCTTATTCATAAGAAATAGTTCTGTACCTTACATACCTGTGCCCAACACTTTTTTTACGTGGTAGACACGTTCCTTAGAAAACCGTGCAAAAAAAAATCTTATAAAAAGCTAGATGCAGCATATGCTAAATTTTTGGAGATTTGCCATAACTTAAAAAAAATCGTATAAAAAAAAACTCTACGTATTTTTCTCAAAACCGTGTAAAAAAATAAATGTTTTTACATGTTTTTATTACAAAAAAAAAAGATTAAAATTATTGTGCAGTGAAAGATGTAGTCCATTACTACAACATATAATTATTTAAATTGAGATTAAGATAAAAATAAATTCCGCAACTATTCAAAGCCACTTGATAAGAAGCAAGCACGCTTATTGCGGACTGGACTAAAAATGCTATCATCAGTAAATATGTCAGCTATGTTTAATTTAACTGTCGGGAAGAATTAAAAAAACATACTTTTTGTTTTATTAAAAGTGTAAAGAAGACCGTGTAAAAAAAGAATTTGCTGTATATGGAACCTTTGCAATGAATTTAAGAGCAACTTTGTAGCAATACAAGTTTGTTTAAAATTTAATAATATTTTTTTGTTTAATAATTTTTGTGATTACGCGTAGATCCTTTTAAAACACATTATGTGACAGGCGTTAGAGCAAATTATTTACTCAACATTTTCATTACTGCTTCAAAGTTTTGATGTTAAAATAAGTGAATAGAGAGAGAAAGAGAGAGAGAGAGAGAGAGGAGGGATTAATGTAATAAACTAATGAAAAACCTACAAAATGATGGCAAAGACAGTTGACAGACTATAAGCGACAGAAAATTTTATTTGATGGTTTAATAAAGTTCGTGTTGACACAATTTGTGGGATTTAATAATGTACTTAGGCAGTACTATAGTAAGACGCTGCCACGCTATCGAACCAGATTAGTGATAAATATGTTCTTGTGGTTTTTGGTAAATTAATGAACGGCTAACTACGTCAAAGGTTTTTGTTCGCAAAATTAATTGCAAATAAAGGCAAATTTGCGAAAGGTAAACAAACACAAATTCTTCTCATTTTTGTATTAATATGTTTTTATATGTTTTTATTTCAATTTTATGATTTTTTATATTTTTTTATTTTCTTGTCTTACATACCTAACGTATATATATATATATACATACCATTTTCATTCCCATGTGCATGTGCTTTCTAAAAGAATGTTATTCTTATGGAATTTTTTTCTTTAATGGACGCACTGGAACAAGTTGACATTGCATAAAAAGTTGTACAATTATTTTATCTATTGCTTTTTTCTTCTAATTCTTCTCTTCTTTGTGTGTGTGTGTTTTTACCTCTTATGGTGAACAGGAAGTAACCAGAGCTCACAAAGGATGGGCTCTCGACTCGGTTGTGTTGCAAAATCAAATAACGAGATACAACAAAGAGGACATCACTGAGTATCCTACTGAAGGAGTCTATGTTCATGGTCTATTTCTGGAGGGTGAGCGTGTTTTTTCTTTTTTTTTTTTTTACACAAGTGAATACAACTGTCATACACGTACATACGTAAAAGGAAGAGACCACATGAATTTTTATTTTCATTTTTTACATGTTTTCGTCTTTTTTGTTTTTATTCTCATTCCTTTACTTAGGTATTTAAGTTCTTGCAAGTTTGCAGTTTCCTACTGTTGTTTACATTCTATATAAAATAATATCGTCATTTCTTTACAAAAACGGCTGAAGATCTTGAATATATTACGATTTCATATTTATGTCTCTTTAATGCTTAAAGCGTGCTCTTTACATTGTTTAGACATCACGGAGATCGATTACATTTTGATAGCACAATATTTTCGCATAGGCTAATACCATACAAATATTAGTTAAGTCCCTTTATGGAAATCTTTCTAGAACTGAATTGCAATTCTGCAAAAGCATTGCTTGCTTGTGCATAAATCAAAATTTATAATCAAGTGTTGATACACAATTAGTGACCACTGATTGCGGTGAATATACATATTATGCTATATATAAATATTATTTGTTAGTTTTATTGCGGTCTTAAAGCATATGAATTTTAAAAATTTTAATCATCAACTTTTGTAAATAAAAATTCCGTTTATTCAGAAGAAAGCTTCAGGCACCGCAAATGTAAATGTTTTGATGTCCGCTTGTCCGTTCACGTAAAATGCATTGTGAGCGTTCACCTGTTTCCATGAATGTAGCCATTGGGTTTAAATTTACCAAAAGCATTGAAAGCTCTTGCATGCAGGTTAGTATTGAACTGATGGGCCATATCGGTCGAAGGACAAGCCTGCAGTGAAAATAAACTGAGAATACGAAATTTCCCTAATCGTTCCTCATAAATTAGAAAGAATACACAATAAAAATTTCAAGTATTTTTCAAAACAATTCAAAAAAATCAACCACGCCCACCCAATATTATCAAGCATAGAAACTTAACTTAACTTCGCAAGTCATTAAATCCAATGGAAATAGGTGCGCAAACAGAAAGTACTAGTAGCATTGTCGGGCAAGGCTGAGCGTTAAATATCCTACAGAACATCGCGTGATGCCATAATTCATTTATTTTCGTGATAAATTTCTCAAACTTATAACTAAAGGTATACGAGTTTTTACACGGTGGTGAACTGGAAAGGTTAGATGAAAGTGGATTTGAAAAATTGGTCCATTCTATTGGTCATGCTTTTGCGGATTTTGTAAAACAAGACGTTACAAGGAGACTAGCCGTAAAAAAGATTCGACCCAATTCGTCGTTACCAGAGTCCGTCCTTGCATCAGTATGCACAATGCGATGTATTAAATTTCGTCGAAATATTCAAATGTGTAAGAAACATTCGATATCTGGTTTGGACGAAAGCATCCATGGACAGACATCGGACAGAGAGAGAGAGCGAGAGAGACATGCTTAAAACTCTTCACAAAATGATTCGGGATCGATCCAATTGTTACATAAGTGCGATAAAACTTAGTACACACTCCGCAGTGTAAACGGCGAATGGCTGAGGGTTTTAAGAAAATGTCTGGTAGATCTTCTCAATAGCTGGAAGGATATTAGTTTTAGTTTTTGTCCCCTTTCTTAGTTATACATTGAATTATGTTAGGATTGTGTAAACAAACTTGGAAAAATTTCATTGCTATTGTCGCAACGTCCTTTTCGTAATTCTCGTAATTATCATATTAAATATTAAATTCCATACCAACATACTTTCTTTAAGATTTCCATGCGTATCTTTTTGTGTAATTTCTTACGAAATCAACTTACATCACAAGGGATTAATGATGAGAGAAGAAAAGCAAAACAGGGGAAAAAATAGCATTTTAAAAAATATGCACGAAACTAAAGCGGAACGCGGCGTTAATCGCAGTAACGGTAACGAGAGTTAATAACACAAAAAAGACATTAGAATTGACATAAGTAACATAAAGGTTGTTAAAGAAATATATATTAAAACTAATCTAAAAAGTCTTACCCTTCTTTACAACATAAACAACTAAGAAGACTATAGTGGGAAATGGACCATCATTAAATACCGTTTCGTTTCGATTTAATGCAGTTATTCATATAAGGGCTATTGCAAATAAGGTCTGATAAACTTTATCGAAATATCGCAAAAATTACGGTCTTTGGTTTGAAGATAAGAAAACAAGATGGGCAGACGGACAGACGGGCAGACGGATAGGCAAGTTTCGATCGATGCAAAAAGTGATTCTGAACCGATTGGTATAATAAGATCTAAAATCTTTCTGGCTAATGCATATATTCGCAAAAACTTAACATACTTTCGCAGTGCTATTCATGTATAAAGCATAAGAGAAATGCCTTTGAATTTGAAATGAGAAAACGTCACGAACACCCACACCCCGTTGTCTAATATCAATAATATTTACATGAACATATATTTACTTATGCATAATATTTGTTGTGAAGGGGTGTCGTGTCGCTAGCTAGCAATACAAGACATTAAAATGCTTTATAAATTCTATGAGATTTAATTTTTTCTCATTTTGTTTATTTATTTTGCAGGCGCTTCCCTAGATCGCCGCTGTGGTAAATTAATCGAATCGAAAATGAAAGTATTGTATGAACAAATGCCGGTTATATATATTTTTGCAATTAATACTACGGCCGGTAAAGATCCGAAACTTTATGAATGCCCCATTTATCGTAAGCCTCAGCGCACGGATGCGAAATACGTTGGTTCTATTGATTTTGAAACTGATCTAAATCCCAAGCATTGGACTTTAAGAGGCGTCGCCCTGTTATGTGACATCAAATAAATTTGCATATATGTGCACCTATACATGCAACCTTAATCTGGTCGTAAAAGATGGAGAGACCCATCAGTGTATATGACTTTTACAAAGAGCTTAGCAAGAAAAAATAAATATTAAGTAATAAAGGGAAATGTTTGATTTTATTAATAAATAACAATTTTCCAAGGGTAGTGAACGAAAAAGGGATCCGATCCGAATCGAGCCTATTTTCAATAGTGTTCGCCGTTGCGCCAAAACTCGTCATCATCAAAATAACTCAAACATTGCGATCCTCTTTGTTGAACGCAACAGTATAGACAGACGGACGGACAAGCAGGCGAATAGATAAGCTTTCAATCATTTTCTTAATCGTTTGGTATGATGAAAAGTGGGTCTACATCAAGTCTCTCTGCATATTGCATAAAACCGCAAACACCTAATATGCTCTTATACCACAAGCAGTACAAGGTATAGCAAGTGAAGCTATCTCGAAAGAAATAGGTGTGGATTAAACATATTCCAAACATTTATTTTAAACACTAGACAGACCAAAGAATATGTTGGTTTTGATGAGTTTCCGTACGGCATCTAAGGGAGTAGGTAAGTACCCACAATTCTCTCGCATATAGAACTGATATAATAAAGATTTTGTACTATGTCTAAAGCTTAAGGTTTGGCTCTTAAGCGTGGGAAAAATAGATCAATGAGGCTCAACATCTTTGTATTCTGGAGCCATTTCCTCTTCGTAGTCATTCGAAGGGAACTCTACTCTGGTATTCAATCTAAACAAGCTTGAGAAACATTTGTATAAAGATATTTGTATTCATTTTATTTGTTTCTCCCCTTGTTCCGAGAGTACAATTTTCCCCGTTCCGTTATTCGCAAGTCGATCTGGTGCTTGTGTAAATTCGTGTAAATCCAATTACATTCTCATGAATCAAATCGAAAGAACGGCTTTCTCTCAATGAAAGCAATCGGCTACAATCGACTAATTCTTAAAAAAAATTTCTCAAAATTTTCCTCACATTATCAATAAAATAAGTTGGTATCGGTAACGAGGTCACAAACATAATTATGAATGCTCTGGAAGTCCAGATGTAAGTTCACTTCCCGCAAAAACATAATGCTTGGCACAATTCAATTGTGCATCAATATCACATCATCATGTCAGTCTGTTGCCATCCGAAAAATTCAACGCCATGATGAATCTAACTCCAAGACAACATGACGTCATGGTATCATTTTTGAATTGATTTGATTTAATAATGATTTCCCGTATTGAATATTTCGTAAATGTATGACATTCAACATTTTTGTTAATTTGTTGTTGGTGTTGTTTACCTTTTAACTAATATTTTACTTGAGTTCATTTAATATTTCACAAAACCTACTCAAAGAAAAGCTCTTAAACTCTTTCATCGCCTCTTTTTTTTTTTTTCTTTATTCTTTTACATCATTCCAATAAGACAGACGTCTTCATAATCTAATATATATCCCACTAGGAGCAAATTCTTTACGATAATAGTCACGACATGTGTTGTGTTAAAACAATAACATATCACGTAGATGGCATTCAATTTAAAAATGGATGTGGAAATTGTTTAAATTCGCTGTGTGCTCATTAAGAGCACTTTCCATAAAATGCTAATAAAAGCCTCTTAACATATCAACAAAACATTAGTGTATTCATTCAACTGTAAGACTTCAACTATTTGCGCAGCATTATTTAAGTGCAACAAGTAAATAGACAGTAATCTTTCTGCGAGACATCTCGCTTCCTTTCCGCTAAAACTGAATGCATTTAACTTTTAAGAAGAGATATGTGCCTTTGAAGAAAATACAAATTATTTTTAGTCAGGTGAGATGTTATTCACTTTGGCGGCAAGAGAATAGTAGCAAAAAGAAAATATAATTAAAATATTTAAAGGTGTAACACTTACATGAATGCGAGTAAGGGTTCGCTGCACCTTCGACCTTCGATCTTTTAAGCCAAGCTTATACACAAAAGTCGGTCATTGATGTTGTAAAACGTGTATGCCAAAAATAACTCCACTCTACAATTCCGACTTAAATAAAACTTTTTAAGGCACAACAACTTCCTGTGCCCTTAGACAATAAATGTTCTTGATAAATTTCAATTCGATCGATGACGGAGTACGTATTTTTTGATGTAAATACTTTGAAATAGATTTTAGTTCCCGTTCTTACCTCGTCAAACCTTGCCAAGGTTACATTTACATTACACTCACGTTTTAACCTTAACTTTATTAAAAATTTAACCTAAGGATACCTTGTATAGGATTATGGTAAAAGAAGGAATAAAAGCTCGGAGATAAAAAGAAGAAAAGGAAAACAGAAAGAAATTACGGACCGTAGGTCTTAAGCTCTTTAACTTAGTCGTGCATGAATGCTTTTAGGAAAGAGATGGGGGGACGACGATTTCATACATATCCTGCTAAGGGACAAGTGAACAGTTTCCTCATAACCTAACCGACTCATAATCCCACCCGACTAAAGGAAGTGGGAGTACGCATGAGAACCCTAAAGCTGGAGGTAAAGGGTCTTGCGCGGTAACTTTGTGGTATATTAAAGCGGATGAGTGAATACTTTTAGCAAAGAGATAAATGGACGACGACGTATCTATCATTAGGCAGATTCTGGAATGATTTCGTCATCATCCTATATGTATGCGACGACATCTGAGGAATCATTTTCATCACCGTATTGGCGAACATATCATAACGCCAGACACAGTAAAAAGCTCCGAAGCAAAGAAAGTACCAGGATTCATAAGAATCTTAAAAGCTGGACGGCTAGCACAATAGATCTTTCACGTTGCCTCACGGGCTGCCTAAATAACGTTCACTTTCGTTGCGTTCTCAAAACTCTATCTGCATTATTTAGAGTGTGCGCTAACGGACCCAATTGCTACTAAGGAAGTCGTACTAAGTCGTACAGCTTATCGGACTTATGGCAGTTCATATTTATTTTCTCTTAATGCGTTTTTTAATTTACGGCTACATATGTAATCGCTTGAAACCTTTTCTGCAAATTTTCGAAAAATCGAAAAAATTTCCTTTTCTTTTTTTTTGGTTTTATTGTCGCTAAATTATCTAATAATATATTAATTAATCAATAAAATATAGTAGTTGTACACTTTCAATGATCATATTTCTCCCTTTTTTTTGGTTTGAATTTATTACAGTGTAAGAGGATAGACTTTGCATTTCTTGATTAAGTATATAGTACGGCATATGCACGAGTACACTGTCATTCTCAATCGATTATTAGAGCCCGTCTACCTTAATTTGATCTCTCTCTCGCTCTCGGTTGCCCTTTACATCACTAATCCTTTGTTTTGTTTTTTTTTATTGTTTTTGCCGCATTTTCTTCTTTAATTAGATAAATAGATTGCTGCAAGTAATTTATCTTTGTCTTTATTGAATTTTCTTTAGCTCCATTATCCGTAGCTTGATGTGTGTGTGTGTGTGTGTGTCTATGTGTGTTCATTAATTACAAGCAATAACATTTAGATTAAATTTTGCACATTTATCTGCTATAATTGCACGATATGAAGAAAGTGAGAAAAGATCTTAAGCGTACCACCACCGGTTAAACTAACTAACTAAGTAACGAGTAGAGAAACACTAAGAGAAACGATGAGGAATAATGCTGCAATAATCGATTATGATGTACAATATATATATATATATATATATACATATATATATATTTGTTCATTGGTTCCCCGAATAGCAAAAAACTACAAAGACAGTTATATTCCCCTTGAGGCTGATCTTGAATATCCATTATCACGTACGTGCTATTAAGTATAGATTTTTGTTAATTACTCTTGCCTTTCTTTAATTTCAAATTCAAACATTTCCTCTAAATTACAAAGCCACAAAAGTAATTTTTAATTGCTTTCCTTTTTCCGGATTTTGTTTTTAATTTGCTTAAAAACATTTTACCTCATTTCTGTTTGACGAATAATAAAAATCAAATTCGCATTTATTCTACGAAATTTTATTTTATTAAATTTTAAAATGATATCAGTTTCAGAAATTTTCATGAATTCTTTTCTATCCATTACCGAACGTTGCGGGGTATGTTGATTTTGTCAAAACATTTCGAACGCCCAAGGGGAAGCTTATGTGTTCTCGATCAGCATCAAATTCTAAATCAACTTAAACCCGTCCGTCTGTCCGTCTGTGTTATGTGTCCTGGCCGCGCAAATGAAGCTATCGACATCAAATTTAGCAGAAACATTGGATTTTCTTGCATGCAGCTTGGTATTGAAAATGGGCGTACAGCACTTCACTACGTAAAGCGAGGATTCCTCCGTTTCTTAAAAAATGAACACAAAACTGATTTTTTGCTCCTTTGTGCTCATAAAGTGCAGAAGATAAATCTACAAAAATTTGAACCGATATTCTGAGGGCCATGCTGCAAGAATGGCCCACGCCTACCCGATTTTATATTGCATCACAATTTAATTCTTTTCCAAAATCTTTATAATCCACACCAGCAAGGTTCAAAAATGCCACAAATTATACAAATTCTTGGCCAGTTTTAAATTCGGAATGCTTCTAAGCATCGCTGTTCGTCTGCCCAATAGTGTAGTATCTATGGTAAACATTCGTCCGTTAGCAAAAATGACAATATCGCGTACAAATCTGCAAACTGGTCAAAGAAGGCGCCTGTGATGCACCCTTACGCCTACGCAATAAAAATTGGAAAAATCGCAAATCTATCGCGTGTCCATAGTTCAAACGAAATGACGGATCTATTAAACTTGTTCTTGTAATCGGATTAGTTTGTATGCAAAAATGATAATAAATTTATTTATATTTATTAAGTCTATAGCCATGATTCCATAGTAATTTATTAGTGAAGGGAAAAATAATAATATATTTATTTAAATTAATTTTTTAATTTAAAAGCGTAACAGAGTCGAATTTTATATATCATTTATTAATTTTGTCTTTTGTCTTCTTAGTTCTTCTATCATTTCAATACTTAATCCTGCATTTTATTTAAACATTGTATACATACACAATAGATTACAAACGTACATTAATATATATATATCTATATATCTATATATATATATATATATGTATGTATATATGTATGTATGTGTGCATATTATTTAAAATGAATTAAAAATATTCACTACACTTTGGTTTTCATTTAAATATAATACATCGTCACATATTATTTAAATACCGATTATAAGGATACTTATATTTTAACAGCTGCCTCTTGATTTTTCATAACATTTAAAAATTTAATCGACTCAGCAGCCAAATGAGCTATGACTACTTTTTTATTCAATAGGTAAATAAGTAAAATATATAGATGAGCAGGATGACAGATACATAGGCAGATAGGTAAAAGTCAATTATTTCCTAATCCAAGTTTTAACGAGTCATGGAAATTTCTCGAATTGTTTATGTCGCATCAACTTACGAACAAATAAAGCATGCGACTTATACCACAGCATTGCATTCTGTTTTCGTCTGTCCGACTTGAATATATTTGAGGAATATGCTTTCCAGATCTCTGCAAGTGGACGGACACGAAAAGATGCTAGATCATGCTTAATCTTATGCGAGGACTTATGGCTAGGATGATCTAGAGAGGATCAACAATCTGTAAGGTTCCGTCTAGGGATGATATTTACTTTAATGTCGTAGGGCAACTAATTAGCGATACGCTGCCACTACGTCCAAAAAAAAGAGGATGATAGTATATATACCGTTATGCTGAAGAAGACAAAAAAAGTAGAGGAATTACATTTTTATGATCTACCTTAAGACGTCGTTGCGGCTGAATTTTTTTCACTTTCAACATGAAAGTGGGCGTTATACGTGTGCCCTGTAAAAAGTTTAGGTCATTTCCAAATTCTTTTCCGAATTTGTAGGCGATATCTTAATTTTCGCTGAAGGGAGAATCGCTACCAAAGATATTACGCAGGTGGGCAGACGGACAGATGAATAGACGAGCAGACGGACATGCTTAGGTGCATTTCGAACTTACAACGGACCAAGAATTTGTATATATCATGGGGTTTTTAAAGTTTTTATATATAATTTGTGGAGTCTCTGAAGCTTGCATCGGGGCGTTGCAAACATTTTGACTAAATAAATATGCCCCTCGCCCTTCAATGGTGGGTATAAAAACAAAAAAAAAAATAAATGAATAAATGAATGTTTAAATAAATAGATAGATAGGTGGCGGGATCGGTAGATGAAGACATAAGTAAATCAATCAATACATAAATAAAAAAAATATATATATATAAATAAATAAATATGTAGATAAGTAGATCGCTGAATAAATAAATAAGTAAATTAATAAAGATTAACAAACAAATAAATAGTAAGATAAATAAATAATCAATTAGTTAAACACGTAGATGAGAATATATTAGGAGTCCCTTCCGCCACCTATAGATTATAAAAAAAAGTAAGAGAGGAAGTTCCAAATCTAAAACTCTCGCGACAACATCTTCTCGATCCCGAATACAATATGCATTTTGTCTTTGAATTCTTGATTCGTATTCTGTCGCCAGCTTGAGTTCGCTTCTTAGTTGAATCAGATTAAAAGACAAAAGTGTACGAATGCCGGAGCCTTGGTAATTTTACTTTCACTAAGGGACCGTTAAGTGAATTTTTTATGGATTATTGTGAGTTTGGGCATCTACTTGTGTTATGCTGGCCTAGTATTTATTATACATAGCGCCTGTTGAGCAATACATTTACGAATGAACAGTGCAGGCAAACAAGCTAATTGCGATATATAACAATTACTTGTTTACACTTCCATAGCATGTTAAGCTTATGCTTATGCCTAAGTTTATAGTAAATTACATTTCACTTGTACAGTGCTTGTAAGCTTCAAAGTAGTGCAATTAAGAGGCAAAAACCCAGGAAGTAAGGCATTAAATCATTATATGATCCAACAAGTCATATCTATGTAATTTCTTTAGTATCTTGTCTCATGATTTTTTTATTAGCATCGAGTTGAATCTAGCACTTCAACGATTTACTACGCACTTCCCAAGTCAAATATAGCCGATTCGTCTTAATTGCGATTTCTCTTTTAAGAGGATTGTGACAATTTTCCGAATATTTCCCACTTAGGAGGAGGGAAATAATTGCATAAAAGCTGAGAAACATTAACGAATGACGTTTAAATTGCTAAGTAGCATGTAAGACTTTTTGACGTTCCTCACAGCCCTTTTTTGCCCCCATTGTCGTTTCGGTCTGTCTACGTCAAAAGTGTAAGCGTAGAAATCATCCTGAAGGATGTTCTGATATCTCAATGCGAAAGAAAGTATCGGGAAATTCTTCACTTAAATTTTATGCAACTTTTCGCTTTCGTTCGCTTTCGTATCATTCTATTCTAATTCCAATTTGTTAGTTAGAAAATTGTTGTAGAGCGTTAGTAAGCAACTCTCTAAAGCGTTCCTCAAATTTTATCTTCCTACGAAATTCTACGATATTCATTCATCAAACTGCTGTATTCGTATTGGATTAGTGACAAGTAAATATAAGTATAGAGTATATTTTATATTATTTTTAAAAATTTCCATCATTGAGTTAACTCATTTGGCTTATGAGTCAATTTTTTATCGGAATATTCTGATTCGTGTTTTTTTTTCCATTTTTTCTTTTGTTTTTTAAAGCAAAAGCAATTAATAGTATTATTATCTGCTTCAAGCGTTGCTAACATTTTGTTATATTTTTTAGGTAAATTAATATTTTTATTTATTTATTTATTTATTTATTTTTTTGCTTATTTGTGTTTTTAACAATTTTCTAGGAATCCGCCAGCGGAAATTAGTTAGTTTGGCCTTTAAAATAACTGTTGTGTGTTAGGTGTGTTAGGTGGGAAACAATTTAACAGTTTACTCTTTAACAGGTACCGAAAGCTTAACGGAGCCACGAAAACAAAATCAAAAATGAATAAATAAAACAAGAATTAATTCCATATATAGTCGATTGAAAGTTTGGTTTAGTTATAAGAAACTTAAGATAATATTTAAGAAAGTTTTCTGTTAAGTTAAAAAAGTAAGTAAGTAAAATTTTGATTTCATTTTCCATAGTCTTGCGAATTATAGGAATACAAATCTCTTAATGATATCCATAATAGGCTCTGGTTTTCTCTTTTCTCTTCATTATAATTGACATGCTTAGCGCGTGTGTCCTAAACCCGAAAGTTAAAACGTTTCATGCAATAAAAGAAAAATTCTGCTTGTACACACAGCAGGAGAATACAACAAAAAAAAAAAAATAAAAAATAAAAAATAAAAAAAAAATAAAAAAAATAAAAAAAATAAAAATACAAAAATTGATTTCATAAAGAGTGGTAATAGACTATAAATAATAATAATAATAATAATAATAATAAACATCATCTAAAGGAAGCTTCCTTTCGGTTTTTGTATTTCTTTCGCAAGAGGAGCACATCCACTTTTATAGCAAAATATACCCAATAAAACTCAAAAGATTTGGAACAAACTTCAGGTATCTATTGTGATTTTTGTAGCCCCTAGAAGTTCAACAGTGCGTGGACAGATGGACAAAACCAAGTTCATAAAGAGCCCAAGGTACAATTGTATCTATCTTTAAAAGAGAGCCCGAGAGGAATATATATATATAAGCAAATGATTGGGTTCGTGCCGAAAGAAATTGCTGCGCAAGACGAGCTGGGTTTCGAACAAGTTGATTAATAGATGTAAAAAATTGAATTGTTAAAGGAAAATCAAGGGGAAAGTGCTTACCGCAAATTGTCCGCTAAGTTTGTAACGAATGCTCAGTCTACTATGAGCTGATGGGGAATTCAGATAGCGGAATTCACAATAAAATTGCTTGATGTTATCAGGTCAGTAGAGCTCAAGTCAGAGGTGATTAAAAAGAAAACTTACAGAAATGCATGCCTAGTAAGGCAGATATTCACGGTAGTTGAAGTAAACTAAGAAATAATTAAAGTTTTGGAAAATTTAAATTATTATTGTTTATTAATGATTATCGACGATAATTATAACGATAATGATGCAAAGTCATCGAAGATTATCGACGATAAATTTGTCTAATTATCCATATAAGTGTTTGCGATAGTTCGATAGGCGTCAATAATTATCTTAAATAGTTTTTCGTTCAATTTGTAAAACGATCAACATAACTATTCTCGATATCTCGATGCTGTTCGATAAATTTGTATCATTATCAATATGACTATCCTCTTGTATTATTATCAACATGACTATCCTCGATAGTTCGATAATTGTCGATGAATTTGTGTCATTATTAAAAAAAGCTATCGTCGATAAATTTCATTATGAACATAATTATTCTCGATAGTTTAATAATCTTCAATAAATTTGTTTCGTTCTCAACCTAACAATTCCGATAAATGTATATCATTATCGATATATCGATAATTTTTTATATTTATCACTACAATCAATTTTCGATGATCCGATTGGATTCGATTCGATTCGATAATTTTTTAAAGACCATTTTCTAATTATATAATATATCGTCCGACTATTAACATCTTTTCAATAAATTGAACGATGATAGTAAGAAAATTATATCATGCCTTGTATTTGATATACGAGAGAACTTTTCCGTCAGCCTAATATTGTCCACGCAGAATAAACGATTAAATTGTTTGCCATCGAAAGCTTTGTTTCTTGTTCTATGCATTTATTAATTGTCATAATATAAATAATAGCTTACTATATAGGGGTTATTATCTGATTTTTTTTTTCTCAGTATAGATGCGGTGTTATTATTATAATTTAAATAAATTAATATTATATTTGCGTTTACAATTTGTACGATCATTTCATTTAACAAGTCTAAAGAACAAAATTAATAAAAATTTTTTTTGTTATTGAATTTAATTAAATTTTTTTATTCTTTTTGTTTTTGTTTTTGTTTTTTTCAAAAGAATTTATTTACTTCTTAAACGTTGTAAATCATTATCATGTGACAAGTTATACAAATACTGCGTCTGATAGTCTAAATGATTGCCATTATCTTCGTCGAAAACTACGGGATCTTTAAAAGATTCATTACTGCCATCGTCAATAAAGGCAAAGTCCGAAAATTTAATTGGGATATTGTTTTTAGGATCGTGTTGTTGCTGTAATGTGGTGCGATTTTTAATAATACTTTGTGTTAAATCAGCTTTACGGTCAGTCGGTTGAAAATGTTTGAGAAACGCTGAATTCGAAATTTGACTTATTTTCGTTTTGCCATCATTAACGACGTCAATGTCGCTCTCAACTTCATCATCATTTTTCGCATTATTGGCCTCGTGTAATTGTGTGGTTATGGCTCGTTGCTCATATTCTATTCCCGGCCGTATTAGATAATCAAAAATTGTTGCTGAGGGCATGACATTTACAGGCGATAACAAATGCCGCTTTTCAGGCATTTCTCGCCCATACGATGATTGTTGCTTATAATAAAGTTCATCTTGCTGCTCACGTTCTTTGGGTCGCACGACATTATGCCACGTGTAACTATTAGTTGACGGTGTATTAAACATGCGTTTGCCCACATTTTTCAATATTGCACGATTCAATTCGACCTGCATTGGAAAAGTTAAGCAGCAAACAGAAAGCATTACAATTAAAAGTTTTATGTAAATTTTTGTAAATCTTTTTTTTTTTTTTATTCTTACGCAATAGTTATAACACACCAATAACGAAAATATCAAAAACACTTTAAGTTCGAACTTTAAACTTTAAAAGAATAACATTTGGCAAAGAAAAATTTCACTTCGATTTCCTCCCATCCTTTAACTCATCTAAAAAGAGAGAGATAGAGAGAGAAAGAGAGAGAGAGAGAGAGAGAGATAGAGAGTGGAGAAGCGGGGGGAAGGGAGAAGCAGCAAGGAGCAAGGAGAGAAACGACTACAACTTAATACGAAAAGTGCCCTAAGTTTCTAGATTGTGTGGTTGCACGTGTCGAAAACGCTTAAAAGAAGATTAAAAAAACCCGCTTATTATATTATTTGCTTTGCTGGTAATACATGTGCTTCGTTACAGTTTCATATTTATCAACGGGCAACACAGTTATATTGACTTTGTCATTCTGTTTGTCAACTTGTACGACTTTATTCCTGAATAACTGCGAACTCGTAAGAACGAGCTAACTATTTAACTATCTTTTGTTAGTACTCTCATGTTATCAAAATTTAAATTTAAATTTCGCTGTTATCGTTCTGTTTTAAAGATGCTTATAACTCGTAGAAGCTTTTCAAAAAAATAAAAAAAGTAACAAAAAATGGCTTTAAAATTCTAAAACGTCCCTATGAGCGGTATTGCATTTCCACTCATTGGCTCCACTGCTGCCGTATATTTGTAAAACAATTGGATGATCATTTAGTAAACGAGTTTGGTGCGTTGAAAAAATCTCGAGAAAGAATAAATTTTAGACAAGATTTTCAGCGACAGCATCCGAGCCGAATAACCGTGTAAGCAAGAATCGCGATCAAATCCTAATGCAATAGAGTTTACATTTATCATAGTCGATAGTCGATGAAGGCATAATCGCTACCTAGCTTTTTTTTGGTCGCTACCGACTAGCAACTCAATGGTCGTGGACTTTTTGACTAGCAACTCAATGGTGGTGGGTTCAAACCTCAAGTGCGGTAGAGCTTTTAATAAAGGCGAAAGCCTTAGATGCTAGTGCTTTAAGACTTTAGTCCTAGAATTTATTCTGTGGCTAAATTTATAATAATAATAATAATAATAATAATAATAATAATAATAAAACAAAAAACAACAAAAAGAAAAGATGGAAAGCTTCACAGCATTCGCTACGCACCCTAGGGGATCGAAAAATTTCAAAAGGAAAACGATACTTGCGGAAATGCCTAGCAGAGGGCGCTTCAGAATCTATCATATCCTATAGGTAGGAAATAAATTCTCAGACTAAAAGTATGACGAGCATTAGCGACTAAATCTATCAGCTCTCGTTTTTTTTTTTTGTTTAAAAGGTAAACTAGATAGTTAGATGGACCAAGTGGCTTAATAAAATTAAAAATTCTATCAATATTTCGCTTTCCATATACGTTCAAGTGGCCCATAGGGTTAGATAATCCGAAAGAAAGTCTTCAAGTATTGAAAAGATTTCGACATTCAAACAGTGTATCTGTATAAGATTTCTGAAGGCTCCGTTCATGTATTGGAATAGTATGACCAAGGTGAGAGTCTTACATCTTGATTTTCATCAATATGTAAATGTTTCCCTTGCTTCACTTGGTATAAAAATGCTGATTCCATTGTTTCTCTTCATATGGAAAATCATTTGGACTCGGTGAGACAAGTGAGCTTGAAATACTTCCATAGAGTCAAGCGTTAAAACAATTCCTCTTTCATTTTTAGTTGACGCCTAATAAAAACGTTATATATTATATTATATATGTATATGCATTATATAATATATGTTGCGATTTCAGCAGAAATCGAGTTGAAAATGAGCATAAAATGCTTAAACTTGCAAAAAGAAAAGAAAAAACGCCAAACCCAAAAATGTTGGAAACAAAACTTTTTAAAAGAATATTAGGGATCAACCTCAGCCCATCGATTTGATATGTAATTCCAATAATTTTAAGGCAGGAATTGAACAGTAGAAGAGTGTAAAAGCAATGAAGATCGCTTAGTAGATTTATAGGAAGTAATAACTTATGACTTTGTAATAGAAGGTATTCCAGGTTCACTCTAACGTGTATTTAACTTTGTTACTCGCTTAACACATTTCGCTCTCTTTGCAGACATTCTTTTGCCTATTATTTCCCTCCGGCAAATAAATACATTTAAGAAATTTCTTTACGATATTTTCCTTCTTACATTATTTTATTTTATTTAGACGACAACGACATCGCGTTGCTTGTAAACACTTCAGCCCGTCAATGGGTGCTTGTGATATAACATAAACAAGAATTTGTAAACTCGTCTCATACATTTTGTCATTTTGCAGATATAGCATCTAACGTATACTAGTTTTACTCTGATTGCTTATGCATGTAGCACATGTGTATGTGGGTTTGTGTGTGTGTATATGAATGTATGTATGTTTATTCAGAAAATGTAAATATAAAATGAATGCAGGTATATACATCATCCTATAGAAAGAGACAAAAGTACATATATAAATCGAATTGTCGACTATTTTTTATATGCATATATATATAAACGTTTCTACATAAATATATTTAAAACCTATTAAAAGAAAAAGAAAAAAAAAAGAGAAAATATTTTTGAAAAAAAGTATGTTTAGAAAAGTTTTATAAATATAAAATTTCATTTAAATGGAAGAAGAGAACTTTCGACCTTGTCTCACCTATATTTTCAAAGCGTATATAAAAGTTGGACGACCCGTAGGTGTTATCGATCGATAGCTTGTACCTCGGACATATAATTATATATGCGAATATAATTTTATTTATTCTGCATTTGGGTTACAATACATTATTATGTATTCCCGCGTTATAAAGTACTTTCCCGTTCATTCGTCTTCCCATGCGGTAACTTTGTACTTCAACAGAAAACGTTATATGCGATATATGAACATTTCAATTAAATCGGAACATAATTGGCGAAATTAAAAAATTTTCGACATTGGACGGCATAAATCACGCTTCTGCAGCAATTACCGAAATGAAACAACACACATTAAATGCATGCTGGAAAGCAGTCTAGTCAGAATATGTCGTTAATAGAAAGAAGTTCAGTCGCAAAAATACATCAATATTAACGACAGCAATCGTTACGTTACCACATGACTTTGGCGGAGATTGGTTTAGTAATTGCATTGAAAATTTCAATTTTTAGTTAATTCGCAAGGTTTTCAGAAATTTTTTATGCGGTCTCTAGTCAACGGATAAAAATAACACTTTGTAATTGTGCTGCGAAAACTATTTTTTTTTTAACTATTAGTGAACTCTTGTGGGATTTTTTTTTATGCGTTTTATTTTATGCGGTTCCTATTTACCGTACAAAAATAGGTTTGAGTATATATGCACTTATCCTCATTCGACTTTCTACCGCTAAATACTGGACATTTTAGGTTTTGTTTTGCCTTTTATAAAGAAAATATCTCCTCGTAGGTGATTGCTCATTCACTTTTTCCACTTATTTTAGTGAATAATTCAGTTCATAATTGTACTTTTAGTTGAAAATGCCTCGTGGAAGGGAACTTTTGGGAATGAGACGTGTTGGTAAGATACCTGGCGGGGATAGCAGTTGCGATAAAACCCGCCGGACCGCAATTCTAAAAGAAACTGATAATTATGGTTGCATTAAGCACAGTGGACCCAACCGTATGATCACCATAAACATCCTCGACTGTCGTGTTACAAGCATAACCGTGGCGGTGAATCTCTTACGATACGAGCTGCATTTGTTGCACGGGGAAATGTAAAAATATGCTGTTGGCTTGTTAGACATAGTTTAGTAGACTATGCTGGAGAGTTATGTGTAGTGACAATTGGACGTTTCAACAAGACAACGCTCCAATCCATGTCAAATGATTTACAATGGTTTGGATTCTTTTCCAATTACACAGTCTAGCTTCACCAGTGTGATGGCCAGCTATTAGTCCCGACTCCAAAGCAATTGATTGTCTTTGGGGAATACCTTTCGCCAAGATATTTTTCAAACCTAAGCAGTATTCTGCGCTTAAGGAATGTACACTTTAAATATTGTCGGAATGAGAGAAACTTGTTACGACCACTTCGAAGGACGTGGTAGGGTGTTTGCCATGCAGACTATAACAAGTCCTCATCCAAAATAATGCATTGCACTTATAAATATTCGCGTAGGCGTATTACGAAAAATTGAACCAAGAATATAGGTATGAAGAAAAAGCTTAATGCCGTTCTGCAGATATGGCGAAGGAACTCATTGATCAAGGATGCATCATATTAATATATAGTACTTTAGATGATGTGATGCAAACTCACTCAAGCCTGTGGTTTTTGCAACAAGAATAATGACATACCGTATACGCTCATTTCTTTCGATAGCTTATGTAAACTAAGTAAATGAATTGCTGGTCGATATCTGCTATGATAGACTAGTGCAGACGCAACAATTAAAACTCACCCGCATCATCAAAATCTCATCAAAGTGCATTTGAGCAATAAAAAATTTTAATTAAAATTTGAATTTTGAATTTTGAATTCATAACTTTGAAAGCTCTTCTTTCACAAAAATAATGAAATATAATGAAACAAATGAAATCCAATAAAACATTTCGCTAAGATTTTAGTTAACGAAGCACATATCAGTGAATATGCCAATTATCCATTAAAACCGCTTTACTGTATGCATAGCTTAAATGCATTTGCTTTCCTAACCGTGTAATTGCGTTTATCTGCTTAATAATTACTTAATAATCAATGATAAACAAACAAAATAAGCAAAAAAAATAATAATAATAATAATAAAGAGACATAAGAGCAAAACAATAAGAAAAAGAAAGCAACTCAGAGGCTAACACAGTGGTCCCAAAGTGTAAACGGCATCGGAGGCCGCTTTTATCACAGAGTGGAATCAAGGCTGCACGAGTTAGTCTGCATTGTTGATAATTGGAATCCGTTCAGCCTCAATAAAGAAAACTCTACTAAATGTATGGGTAAACCGTTGGACTGCATGGAGGACATGAAAACGAGAGATCTCCCTAACAAAGCACGGTCCCGTTCAGGATGATATGACTAAAACAAGAAAGTATTTAAAAATCATTGTAAAGGATTTCTCCGCTGCGTACGGTAAGTGGCAATTTCGATGCAGACAACTCGAAAATAGCCACACGATCACACAAACTTACTGTAAAATAGTGCAGAGTTGTAAACTGATCGATAATTATAAGCTTCACTATGGCTACAGTGCGGAATGAGCTCTCGAAAACAATATAAAGAGCAATTTAAGCTTTTTGGTTTCTCTTTATAGCCATCACTGAAGGATTGTGGTCTACGCATTTAGTTTTCTCTCATAATGCATGTGACGCTCAAAGGGAAGCTTTAGAGATCCTATACAGTGTATATGTCTGGCCATCTGCACGCTGCGTAGTGTTTGTTGTTGGCACTCTCCTGGTGGCAAGAATTAAGATATCGACTTCAAATTTAGTAGAAACATTAGAAGCAGATTGGTGTTGAAAGTGGGTAAAATTGGCCGTAGTGGACATAAACCCGCAGTGTAACATAAACTGAACGTAAGTCTGTTTTTTATGGGTTTTTGCTCGTTATTCGAAGACTATTGAAGGTAGAAGGCTGATACCTTTCCACAGGTACTTTACGAGACACTCTTTTCTTTACGTGGAAAAATGAAAACAATCGGCCATGTCCACACAAAGCTACAAGTAATTAAATTCTGTTTTTTCCCCTTTTTTGAGGTTTTATGCTTATTTGTCATAACGCAAACAAGGCAGAATGTTTGAAACTATTTTGCACATTCCTCAAATGAAGATAGATTATCTGCCTAAAAATGGGTTCATTCGAGTATGGACATCGCGATTAAATTTCTCTTAAGCGATTTCTCTCAGCGATACGGGTACCAAATAAAAGGACTTGGAGAGTGGAATTAGAAAAGCATAGTCATGGGTATGTGAGATTCGGCCCTCACCGAATATAACGTTCTAATTTGTTTCCCTTTATTTTGAATAAATCCAAAAAAGACTAGAAAGCATGAAGAAGTTTTGCGCATAGCTCATTTTATAGTTAGTCTAGCCGTAGCAGAAAGTAAATGCGACAACTTTACTGTTAGTATTTCCTTAAAAGTTTGTACCCCTTTGATACAAGTGACGCGCAATCCACTTGTAAAAGCTTTACACTCTTGAAGAGATTGCCATTTTCATCTTAAAGATGCATTTTAAAGTAAAAATATATGAAATTCATTTTCCACTTGCATGTGTACATGTGTACATGTATATAACAATATCATAGACATTTCCGTGATAATATTACAAAAAGTATAGAGAAGTAGACAAAAAAAAAAAAAAAAAAAAATAGAAGAGAAAATCACAATTGCGGTTATGTTTCACTTACCTGTCTTGTATTTTCTTTCATTTGCCTACGAGCAATTTCTAGCAACAAACGCTGTCTTAAAACGTCCAATGGATTCACAATCGACAAAGAAGGTTTGTTGCGTTTCGTAATAACATTATCATCCTATGTGCAAAAAAGAGAGAAAAAAAACGAAACAAAAAATACATTTTTTTTTTCTATTATATATGAAATAGTTTATGTTAAATATTTAATCTTTTTGCCAATCACATACATACACATTGTTTTGTTTATAAAATTTCAAAAATTTTCATTCAATTTTTCAAGGGCTTTGTAAATATTACGCCAAATTTTTTGTACTTAGGCTTTAGGTTGCATGATGCATTCTTTGATAATTTTTGTTGGTTTTTCCAAGTATTTTATGTACCTTTACTTTGCCGGGCACTTTTGAAGGTACAATGGAAATTGCATTGAACTAAGGAAATGCATGCAAACCGGTAATGGAAACGAAAAGACGAATGGACAGCAAAGATTGAAATGATTAAGAAAATGTTGACATCGGTCAAGGCGCTCAATCAATCAATTTCAATTCGATCAATATAAAAATCGTAGCTCCGAAGAAATTCTGTTGAAATTAGTGGTAGACAAAACAACGTTCGTGCTTTTCCTCCTATTAAAAACTGATAATATGAATATATGATAAATGTATGGAAAGCATATCATCTAGCTTGGTATGGCAGAAGTAGCCAGAAGCATAATTCTTTGCCTTTTATAAAGAGAATGCACAAGTTGTCGAAATTAATCCATTAATGCGTTCGACAAAGTTAATGAAATCCTCCTCACCGTGAGGACACTATCTGTAGGTGTCTCTAAGCGAAGTTAACTTATTTAAACTTATAGAGCATAATAAAAACAAATTAAACCGCTCCAGTGAGCAATGGTCCACCCTCAAATATCCTACGCTAATTCGTTAAACACTTTACGTGCGGATAGGTTAAAAAAGTGGATCGTCATGCACCATTTTCAATAGCATTCAATAGCAATAACATGTCAGTGTTGCAAATCTCATCAAAATAACTAAAAAACGGCAAGAAAACAGGATAGACAGATGGACAGAAGGACAGACAAACTTAGATCGATTCAGAAATTGATTTAGAAAGTGATTCTGAATCCATTGGCGTAACAAAAGATGGACGTTTCGGAACTCCTTCCCTCTGTACCCTCGTACCGCCAGGTGTACCGGATTTGATTAACAATTTTCAAAATATGCGAACTATAGGTTGAATACAAGAAAACAGCACAGAGAGACATACACGCGGACCGACTGATAAACGACCTTAGATCGATTCAGAAAGTCATTATGAATCATCAGATATTTCAAGACATTAGTTTTGCGTAGAATATTTTTAAAAAGAGACTTCGTCGTCCATTTGAACAGCGTTCATCTTTGGGCCAAACCCCTTCTGTGAACCAAATTTTATTAAAATCTCTCAAAAATTGCGATCTTTAGGTTGAACAGAACTAAACAAGATACGGACAGACAAACTTAGATCGATTCAAAAATTGATATTAAATCGATGCAAAAATTGATTTTGAATCGATCGGCTTAATAAAGAGTAGGTCTGGATCACCCGCGGTGCTCCTATGTTACATGCGATTGCACAAATTTAATATAACTTTTCACCGCAAGTAATGCAGAGCATGGATTAGTCTTTCTGTCGTGAATATGAAAAACATTTAGGAGGATCAAGGATCTGCTGTAAGTCCGAGCCAATGTAAAAGATATAAATGCAAAACGATTCGTTTAAGCGTTTTCCTACCATGGGTATAAGAATCATTTAAAGTCAAGGACCTTTGTCACCCCAGGTGCGATCAATCTACATTTAAATCCAAATATTTCTCCAAAAAGTCGTTCTAAGAAGAGATCGAGTTCAATGCTGGTTTGATGCCAAAAGAAAATGAAAAAAAAAAGAAACCTTTGTAGAATTCTTCTAGATACACCTTCCAAATATCACGCATGCCGTCTCCTGCCACACCTCTATAAATTGCTTTCATGCATTTGCAATTCTTAATGGCGTGACTTCCGCTGCAGAGAGCGCGAGAGAAAGAGAGAAACTTTTCGTTTATTCTTATGAATGAATTTTATTTATAAAATTATTTTTCAAATGAAAATTTATATTAATTAAGTTTTTTGCATTTATAAAATTATACACCTAAGAGCTTTCCTATATGCATAAGCAAATGTTCGCAAGCACTTGTGTTTCAACTTTGAGTTTCCAGGAGGAGTTTATATAATCAGTATACTGTCGCCTGTCTTTACCTTATCTATGATGTGTTCGTTGGTCTACAGCATGTAAAAGCAATATGTGTAGATATTGCTCTCTTGATCTGCTTACACTTGCTTATATATATATATATATATATTCTATTGACTTTATTTACGTTTATGTTTACTTAACTTCATGTCATGACATTTGTGACTTTTAACTTCATTACAAACCGTATTAGACGAACGCATGCAGAAAATGAAGGGGACCGTATAAGATTGTATTACTTTTTTATATGTATATTTTATATATATGTATTTTTAACTATACTTTACGATACATTTTATGAATATATTTATGGGTTCATATACACCACACTCACGCACACACATCTATAAACGACTGCATGCAGGTATGTTGTGTTATCAATTTATTCGAATATAAATTTTATTCTCATTTCGAAAAAAAAAAAAAAAAGATTGTATCGTAGGATGACAATTATTAACAATGTAACGAAAAATTTATATAACTAATTTGCTGTTGTAAGACAGTGGGCAGAGCAAGTTTTTATTGTGAAGCTATGTTGTGCTGTCGTCAACGCCGTAAATTTAAGTTTCGATTATAATATAGTCTTATAACGGTTTAAAGCACCTATGCAATGCACATTTTTTTTTCCATCGGTAAGCAAAAATGTTTTCGTTTCGTCATATTTTGCAACTTTTAAAAAATGACTCCAATCGTACCCAGTAAAGACTCAAATCGTACTCACATAAACTAATCGTTTATTGTAGAACACACACAGCACAGATGATGTATCAATATTTTTGTTATAATTTTCGAATTAATTTAGCGGAATTGACAGATACGCAGATTAGTAGAGGACGGATGACAGAGGATCATAAAACACGCAATTTAGTGAACTAAAAAATTAATCGACAATAAACACTGCAAGACACTGCAAGATAGAACGACAAACAGACTACAGATTAATGAAACTGATTTCGGGATTTACAGCATCTTCTGACACTTGGACAACGGCTATTGTATTTCGAACTAATGTGAAGCAACGGCAGCGAAAAAATGAATTTTTGGTAACTGCAACGGAATCTACGATGCAAAGAAGTATTACAATGCATTCCTCGGAAATTACTTAAAGTTACAAAAAAAAAAAAAAGGGAAATAAAAATACGTAAGAGTTAGAGCTTCGTAATAGATATGTAGTATCATCATATCATAGCTTGATTGTGCATAAAATATTAGATTTTTATGTGGTCATCAAACAACAAGCAAACAAGCAAAGGGTAAAGAATTACCTTAAGGAGCGAAAGGCTGGAAACAGTCTAATGGGCTACTTAAAAAAACAAGTAAGACATACTTATAAATGAAATAAACAAAAAAAAGTTAAAGAATTGAAATTTTTTCATAAAAACTCTCTCTCTCGCGTGAAAAATAAATCTTAAATTTCCTCATACTTATTAAACACATACAGTCAACACAATAAACGTAGCATCAACCTAAAGCGTAAACGCTTTCTTTAGAAACGAACTATTGCCGCTAAGAAGAACTTTTTGAAAAGCAACAACATTATAGTCGAGCAAGGCCGACCATTCAATAGCCTTCAGCACATTGTCTCACACCATTATAGGATACAAAAATTATACCTTGTTTCTGTATAAAGACACATTTTTCATGTGCGTATATATTGGGAAGTCGGCCTAAGTCGCAACCTAATGTAATACAAGTTTAACCTTTACATAGCGCAGGATTTAAAAATAGGCATGGGCAGTCCAAATTTTATAGAGTTCATTTTTTTATGAAATAACTCTTATGGATCAATTTCCATCGCCACATATTAAAACTTGGACTTTCTGTTCCACTAAGGGTCAATTTTCCTTATTAGGGTAGAATCCAAAAAACATGCCGAGAAAGTCCAAATATGGGACAGTTAATTTTTTAATGTTAAATTACTATTATGATATAATTTTCATCGCGAAGCATTGCAAATTATACCTTTTTTTCGTGTGAGCTTCAGTGTTCGTTATATGAGGGGGTTCAAAAATGCCCCAGCCAGTCCAAAGTTTCCATACCAAGTTAGAATGCCAAGACACTACTACTTAGGCACTTTTGTTGAGAAATTTTGAATGATAGGGCGTTGTAAGGGGAGTGGTCGAAAAAGTGAACCAATCCAAAACATTTTCAATGGCGTGTGCCAAGGCCAAAGGCCTTAGAAAACTTAGTGTACTTAATGGTGTGGGATATAAAGAAGACATTCGCAAGAAGAAGGCTCTCGTTCTCATTCTCGGCCTGTTTTTTTTTTTTTTTTGCTTACCTAGATATTATGGAATATAAAAATTTAGTTCTTGTCCTCATTTTTAGTCCTTTTTAGGACAAAGATGAGTGGATGAGTATAAAAGATTCGGTCACGACCGACTGTAATGTTCTTACTTGTTCGTTTCTTTCTTACATTTCAATACATGCCTAATAAACTCTCTGAATATTGTTATTCTGCTCTCTTTTTTTGCATGCAAAAAAAGAAGAAGAAGAAATTGGCAAGAAAAAGGTCCTCTTTTCAGGCTCTAACAGCAGTGTTTGCACTCCTTCTTCTTCTTCTTCTTCTTCTTTTTCCTCTCTAGTAAAACCAAATTGAATCTAAATTCGGGGGTAAACTAATACTTATGTCCGCTATGCGCTGTTTTTTGCTCTTTGTACCCGAGAATCAGATGCAAAATGTTATTAAAGTTTTGAATATCGCAGATTAATTTTTGCAAACTTTACAAGGTAAACAAAAAAAAAATGTACATTTTTTCAATGATTTTAACATTTAACGCAATAAGCGCAACAGACTTCCAATGATGACAAACAAACAGTTATTCAAACTCGATAAGTAATTAAATCTATAATGGAGAGTATTTAAATTAAATCTTATCAGCAAATAGAATTTATGGCCAAATATGCAGGCATACGGTTGTCCAGAGAAAAAAGTGAACAACAAATCATTCAAATATTAATTACTCAACTTGCGTGGAACGGCGGGGGTTCGATTTGCATTCTTTAAATTAAAAAATATATATATATATATATATATATATGACAATCATTTTTATAGCCTCCACCATATTGGGTGTCATAGGGTGTATTATGCAACATCCAGAAAGGTTTTGAGATAAAAGCATCGTTCATTATACCGCTCTGTCCGTCTGCGCATGTATTTTTTTTTTTTTTGCTGCACCTACAGGACGCAAATTTTTAAGACATATTGACGAAAGAACGAAAACTATTGAGAATGGTTCGGATCGGATCACTTTTTCGAACGCTCCCCACATAATGGCTTCTTTTTAAAAGTCGTTGAGTAAAAAAATATTGTAATTTTCAGAATTTCAGAATAAAATTTGCCAAGTAAGGTCGCTTCGGCAGTATAAATCGGTGGGAAAAACTTGGATCGGATGGGACAATTTTTTTAATCCTCTGCCACATAATCTTTCCTATAGAAAGTGAATTCTTATATCACAAAGGAGTGTAATCATCAACATTTCTTGACGAAAATTTCTTCACAACAACAATTTGACACGAACCTTACCGAGCTTGGACCATGTTGGTATATTTTCTATATTTCATGCCGTATAAGGATTCCGATGAAACATAAGTCTTTTACTTCGTAAAAGTATTTTTGATATAAAACTGAATTGTAGCTCTATTTTTTCACCTCATCGCACAAAACGGTTCTTATGAAATATTAAATATTATATGCAAGAAAGATCTAATTGTAATATTTTATGATGAAAATGGTTTCGCTGTTCGGTTATTCAGACCTCGTCATATGCAACAACTCTTGTGAAAGGCAAAAATCTAAAATGTTTTTTATAAAGAAAATCTACTGAAGAATAACAAAATCTTTAAGTTTGCTACGGTAGTTCATGTATCAACTATCCAACCAGTAAGAAAACTATGCGTTCACATAACAAAATGTATGATTTTTGTTTCATTATCATGAAAACGATGAAATCACTAACCCTATTAGGCGAACTGATGCAGGGTATCTAGAGGGTGGCTTTGCCGGGTTATAGTGCTCTTGTTCTTGATATTTCGCAATGAGAATTGCAGTTTGACATAAAACTCAATATCATATATATGTGACGACAATCAGTTTTGAATCGCGTTGGTCTATTTTTTGCATCCTTGCGCCTACGTAAAGATCCTCAAAGACGGTAAGCTCTTATATGAGGATTTCTTGATGAAAACTTGAATTAATGATGATATGCATAGTTGGACAAAAGGGAAAAAAGCGAAAAATTTGTTTACTTCTTACGGCTTTCCTAGCTTTGGATTAAATATGCTCTTGGTCGGTTTTGTTCGACTCTAAGGGTTTTACTAGCTTTTTTTATTGTAGAGTTTGCTAAAAATTAAAAATGAATTTGTCGTCGCATCGAGTTTGTTTTTTTTCCTTTTCACTAATAGAGACTTGGCAAGTTTACGAAGAGTATCGAAGACATTTGGAAGAAGCCTTTACCGTGATTTGTGGATATAGTTGGCCGATGAGAACACCAAGAACCAACTTAATTTTAACCATTTACCCAATAATACATCTGCTTGCCTTCGTAGCTATTCATAGAAAGTATGTACATTCACGTTGTCAAAGAGTTTTTCAAAAAGCCTTAAACCCAGTGTAAATTTCTCTTTTTTACTTAACTTAGATAGTGTTATTGCTATCACTAGGGATCACAGGGATTAATGCTTTGAAGCGCTAGCATCTTAAGCTATCGGCTTTAGTGAAAAGTCTACTGCATTTGAGATTGAGTTGTTAGCGGGCACTCCTCGTCTACTCGGCCATTCAGGAAAACCGATTAAATTGATTTCTTCGAAGAGTAACTTATATGTATATAGAGCGGATTCATCGAGTTGCCACATGTATTGTAGGAGCCCGTACGTAGGAGCCAGTACATGGACAGAAAAATAGACGTGTCCAGTATTTTCAAATTAATCAAAATTGAACGAATAACCAGGAAGGGAGACCCGTATCCTTTTTTAACGTCTTCACTGCGTATAAGATGAATACGAAACAAGTTGCAAACGCTTGGAAGGGATTGACGAAAACAATTGTCAAATTTAAAAATTTTTAAATTGTCCCACTCAATATATATATATATATACATAGATATAGTGAATGTCGATTAGATGTGTGTGCATACAATATATTGATGCAAAACCAAATAAAACACTTTAGGTAAAAACAAAACAAAACAAAAAGTATGCGAATAGCTTTTATTATTCCATTACCTGCAACGTATTTGATGCCATATAGTTTAACGGATGATAGCCGATTGTAAAACTTGCTCTCTGCGCTGTACAAACAAGCCTGCTGGCGCACAACACTGTTAACATGGGACACAACCAAGTGGTGGCTTTCATAATTTTTGTTGAACGCTAAATATGAAAAAAACGTATTTAGAGAAAAAGAGAATAAATTTTTGTAAAAACATTTATAAACATTTATGCGTAGATAAAAATATTTAATACGAAAATAACATAACAAACTGTCTGTCATATGCATATGCATATGCCTACGCATATGTATGCATTTTTAAGGAGGAAAAAAATCAAATTTATACAAATCGCTTTAAAAAAAAAAAACAAAAAATAAAGAAAACGCAATAAATGAAAATGCGTTGAAGGGCATGTCAGACATGGTACCACTTGAACTCGGCCGTAAATGATAAATGCTTATAAAGCATAAAGCGTCGGTAGTAAATGTCCGCAAATGTGAACGCGTGATGAAGATGATGATGAAGAATTTAACTTTTGCTAGCAAGTCGCTTATATAGAATGCAATAAAAATAAAAACAAATTCGTATCGTATTTAAATTTTAAATTTTTCTTCTTTTCCATCTTCCGATTCCTGGTAGTTTTTTGACACAACTTGGAAAGATGCAACGAAAATCCATTTTAGTTAATTAAGCAGATTTTAGTGACATACATATATTGATATGTTTGCCGATCACCATCCTAAAGACTATCATCTATTGTCACCTTATGGCCACGAAATTAGATATTCGTACTCTTGAATTTATTTACAAATAACCGATCATTGGGTTAGAGTTAATATTTCTTACAGGCAAAATAAGATAAAATAAAGAGAGATCAAAACATAATCATGATATATTCAAATTTCAATTCAATTGCGGTCCGAGGGTATATTAAGTTTGTAGGGATGTACGCACTTACAGAAAGATTTGATTTAGATTTTCCTTTTATTGTTGTTTGTATTCGATCGCATTTTTAAGAACTCCTTAAATAAAGCCTTACTTTAAAAATGCCGTTATGTGAATAACTAACCATAACAAACAAAGTGGTGTAGAATATTTAATGCTGGACTGCGTCTCGCTATAGTGGCGCTATGCAAGCGCTGCTTGTTACCGAGGCTCTTAAATTTAAAATGTCTCGGGAGAATCGCTCAAGTGCTGCCATTTTTTAATATTCTTCGGAAATAGTATTTTTTTTAAAGCATAAACCCGATAGCCTCGCCAAATACTTTTATCCTCCTTCGTCTTCTTCTTCTGTTAGTGAGCAAATCAACAACGGAAGATTCGCTGTGATTTGGCCCCATGATTTTTTTATTCTATTACATTCCCTTCCACATAAACGATTTTGGATATCACCCTTCGATATTTAATAAAGGATCGTTTAAGATAATAAAAGAACGGAAAACTTTTGAAAGGAAATTCCCGCCCGTACGTAAGCGCAGTACAATTTCACTAAAAGGTCTTTGTAAATTGACTGATGATTGATGATTCAAATTATAAACTTAAGTCGACTTCATTTATCCCAGCTGACTGCAAGGGCTTTGAAAAAAAAAAAAAAAACACTTTAAAAAAATTTGGTTATCGACAAAGTAGACTTTGAAAGAAAGAAAAAAATTAAGAAAGAAAAATTCAAAGTAAGAAAGAGAAAAAAACTAATTACAATAATTACCGAAAGGATTTTGATTTGGAATTGATCTGTTCAGTCAATGTGCAGCAGAAAAAGGAAAATCGAAGTGTAAACTCGTACTGTAAAAACAAAAAGAAAAACCGTATTAATTGAAATATACTGCAATCACCCCAGATCCGGGTGGGAGAGGCAATTGGAGCTGGTATCGTGAAATCGATCTGAAATTACTTGCAAACGTGAACAGAAGGCAGAGGAGAAAAAGACAGAGACCGTATACCCTGCAAACACGCTTCAAGTTGAAAAGGTAGAAGGAGGTATGTAGAGAGAATTTTTTCTTACATTTGCTTTAAGTCCTCAATCGGGGGTATTTACACTTTGGCCTTACACGAGATCCTCCTTACTAACATCTATCTCTATTAAGGAATCAGCTTTCAGCTTAGCTTAATTGGGGCGAGCTTTATCAAAAAACAATATCAGTACTTTTTGAAATTAAATTACAAACGAAAGCCTAAACCGGTTTAGCCTAAATCGAATAAGTCATTTAGTGTACTGTATGCATACACTTAACTTAATAGATTTGGGCTTTCGCTTAGCAAGCCTGCAAGTGTAGGAATGTGTGTAGAAAGAGGGTAAGAAACGTGCAAATAAACGTTTGGAGGCAATAAATTCGATATTCAATTGTCAAGACCTTTTCGATATAGAACACGTTACTGTAACGTAGGGATGTGCCTCTGATAGCGGTTCCGTCATAAAAATATCCGATAGTTAGTAATGGTCGGGTCTGTTGAAAATTTTTTACTATTTAATGTTTTTGTAGTAACTATATCAGAATTGGAACTCAAGATCCGTTAAGATGGGTTACTTAACGATTTTCAATTATTACGAAAGCGAGCGCGGAGTCCGGTCACACCAATTGGGCACTAACGTACGTACCATTAACTCGTCAGTTGGTAATTTCAAATAATAAAATGTCGACTATATATAAGACACATAAAAATAGGTGTAAGAAATACAATGTCTACGCAAAGTCGACGTAGGAGGGCAAGAGATTACTTGCGAAGGTTAGCAGCTATTAAGCATATCCCGCACAGACATGTCAGTGAAGAATATATCTGTAGTAGGATTTCTAAAAGTGACCAACGCAAAGTGCAGTCATATTTAGTCCACGTAGACATTATCACATTAATACATTTGCATTTCTATTGATAGCTAATGATGAGTGGCATGGAATGGCGTAAAATTTTCCCGACCTTACACTTAAAAGCCTTTAGGCTCTTAATAAACACTCATTGTACTAATAAGTGTAATAACCCTTGAATGTACACACACACTCACACATACGTATCAAACGATTAATAAGAAATCCCCCAGGTTGCAAATGTTTAATACTCTGATGAGAAAGTATAAAGTATTGATTTTTGTTTTTACTCACCGTCGCATGTTATATTATGCTTGCACTCAACTAAAATAATTAAAAGATTTTAGCCTTACGCAACAAGATTACGATTATTTGTAAATTTTGCATTTCCACATTCAAATATCTTATCCAAGCACTTGACTTGGGGATTTACCTAATTATTAATGGGTCGAATTACTCTTTCAATCTTAATCCGAATGCTTATGCATTTGTTTTCTTCAAATTTATGCAAATTTGTTATCGACACAACGATGTAAATTGATGAATGGCAAAGGTATTATGTATTACTTAGAGACTTCGGTATACCTTTGTTGTCCTTTACTCTGGCGTAAATAAATACTTTCTCTACTTTCTAAGATAAATTAATCTAAATATTTCGTAATTATTGCACATAACGGTACTTTCAAATCAAATTTCATATAAATCCTGATAAGTTCTTTCAAGTTAAATCTTATAAAAGAAAATATCAACTAATGTAAGCCATAGTCAGCCCCTTCGAGATTCAAGAGAGCAGAGGAAAGTTAAAAAATGTTAGTTAACTCTTTCATTTATAATTACATCCTACACCAGTTGTATGCTATTGAGTATATAATAAGTTTTTGCGAACATATGCAAGGCGTAGATGGACTTCAGATATACCCATCTTTCATTAGATCAATCGATTTACAAAATGATTCTGCAGCTAAGCTTGTCTCTCCGTCTGGTAGACATTTTCGAGATAATTTGATGAAATTTAGTACACTGACGTACTCTGACCGGAGGACGAACCCTATGGAAATCGGAACGGTCCAATTTTTCGCATACTTCCCGTATAGCGCTACAGTTTGAAAAGTGCTTACCTGAAAGAAAATTGCTATTTTCGAAATTTCTCGACAAGACTCGTTGATTAATGATATTCCGACCTTCGAAATTCGTGCGAAAATTATGGATCGCCTGGATCGCCAATTTCCTTAGCTAAGCCATTCCCTCTTCTATAACTGCTCCAAGCGTGCACTTTTTAATATTTTGTAGTGAAAATTGCAATTTGACAAAGAGGTCAACCTAAACGAATTTGGATCTCTTAGGTCAACGCCCCCATAAGGATTTTCAGAGAATGTGAACTCTTATATGCCGAAAAGTTCTAATCGCTAATGCTTTGTGATGCGAATTTGTTCATGGAAGTAATTTAGCACAAAAATTTAATGGATCGGCTCTGAACGACATGAGTCTACTTCTTGGACCCCATGCCATATTGGAGTTCTCATAAGTAGTAGTAGGGCTTCAGAAAATGGTTTAATTTTTCAATATTTTATAACCGGAATAGATCCTTAGTAGCAACTTGGAACTTGAAGCAACTAGACCCTAAGGTTAATAGAGGTTATCGCGAAAAGCATGCCCTTACATGATGAGAAAATATATTGTTTATGATGGAAACTGAAAATAGATTCACGCCATGTGATGTTTTGAGTATACCTTTGCATGAATGTAACGTGCAACGTAAGGTAACATAATCCCATTACTCTACTGTATTAGGCGCAGTGGTTTAGGGCCCGGCTTGATTTTTTAAAAATTTCTTATTAGCTGCAATAGTTCGTTCGTTTATTATGGTTGACTGTGTGCGTTTAACAAGCAATTTTTTAGAAAATTTAAGATTTATTTTTCGCGCGAGAGAGAGTTTTTATAGTGGAAATTAGTATTCTTTAATTTTTTTTTTATTAATTTTGTTTCATTTACTTATTAAGTAAAAGCAGTCCATCCACACTATTGCCGCTGACCTTGCGCTCCTTAAGGTATTGCTTTACTCTTTTGTTTTCGGGTTATTTGCTGATGACCACAAAAAAATCTTTGCATCGCATTTAATGGAGCAAATATTTCGCTGGCAATCATCAGCATCATCGTTTGAATGCAATTCGTGAAATGTTGTTGTGCAATTTGTCAGTGTTGTCAAGTAACGTTTATAGCTTCCGGGTAAACGAAAGCATAAGAAATATTTATGTATATATATATATATATAAGTGCAATTTTATGTTTTAAGTAGTGTTTGTTGTTTTCAGATTTTACATAAACGATATGTACGTATTTGGATCAGCAAGGAGCAACATAAAATTAATTCGAGTTTTCATCTTCTTTGTTTATAAGACAAAAAAGGAAAAAAAGCATTTAAATAAAATAATTTCATATCTTCTTTCTTTTGTTTTGCGACCATAGCCACTCCCCTAAACATATTCTTAACTAGGGTGTATGAGAGAATAATCATTAAGTCATGCTCGTCTAGCTCTTGATCAGGCGGTCATGACGGAACAAAACACCGCCTTATTCTGATGGCAATCAAAAATCGATCTCTAATCATAAACTGGTTTCTTGTCATCTTTGTACGCTTTCTTTGGTATTCTAGGTTTACCTGGTCTAGGGACCACAAGGCCTAATCTCAGATTTCTCCTTTCTAGCGGCATCCGCGTGCACTTTGAATAGACTTACGTGCAGAACGCTCACCAGGAATGAAGAGTGTCCGCCGTTAGTGGCTTAGCAATATCTATGTTACAATAAGATGTTATGGATTAAGTTTACGTCAGGTTGCATATATGACGATATATGAAATATGGATTTTTATGCTTTCCTAGGCCATTCCATTGTAACTTCTTTCGGTTGGTTATCATCCAGAAATTTGCATTCTTTTAGAGTGAAATTTCGAGGCGAATTCAATATGCCCCACCCTTTGGTCGATCTGTCATTTGGTATTAAGAGACTCTTGCTACTGCACTGCTACCTTTAATTAACTTCAAATTGAAAACTTCAAGGTCAAGCCCACATTAAGTGAGGAAAGTATAGCAATAGATAATTTGGGGACCATTTACGAGGGAAATGTTTGAAAGGTCATCTCAATTTGACGGCCTGCAAACAGACTAACATAGGTAGGCAAAGCACTTTAGTTTACTTTAGTCAATTAGGGAAATTAGTATTCAAAAAACTTACGTACAAACGTAGACATAACCATACAAGGAGCTGTTGTCAGACTGTTTCCAATCAATTAAGTGACGCATACAAATTCATCCAAAGTGCATTGTGGAATTATTGCATTCTTTTAAGCAATGCATTCATTTATATTCAGCAAAAAGATTATGCTCAACGAATTTGGGATGAAATTTTTTTCAAAATAAAAGCTTGCTGATCAATCGATAAAAATAATCACTGATGGGCGAAAATCACGAAAAGCGAAAATTTTGAGGGAAACATTGAACTGAAATTCTTGTCGTACAGCATTGTACCGTAAATATGAAAAATTATTTTATTATCTCTCATCGCAGGAAAAAGTTCGAAATGTAACAAAGTAAGAAAGTTAAATTCGGTCGGATCCGAATCTTTGATACCCAACACACGGTTATCCTAAAAGAGACAAAAGAAGTAAAAGAACTAAACTTTCATGCCCTACAACAAGTAGCGGGCGCAGTTGGTTTCTTCTATTTTCAAAATAAAAGTATGTATCGCATAGGCATGTGGGCGTTGCGCAGGTGTGTCCTTTGAAAAGTTTAGCTCAATTCCAAATTCTTTTGCAAGTTTTTAACGAGAGAATCGTTACCGCAAATACAACAAAGTTGCGCAAACAGACAGATGGCGAGACGAACAGACGGACATGTTTAGGTGCGTTCCAAATTTGAAACTGGCCAAGAATTTTTGTACTTTATAGGGTGTTGGAGGATTGCTTCTACGCCTTATAAAAGAACAATTAAATTTTGATCCACTATAATATTGAGTAGGCGTGATCAACTTTTCCCATTGTTGCGCACAAATGCTACAGCATCGCGCACAGAATATGCTTTCAAATTTTCGTATATCGTATATCTGCAATAGTTGATGCGTAACGCGCAAAAAAATAATTTTTCATTCCTTCTGATAAACAAAGGTATTCTTAGTTTACGTAGTGCTGTGGGTGTTTCCTTCGACCGATTTGGTTCATTTTCAGCACCAACTTGCCTGCGAGAAGTTTCGATAATTCTGTCAAATTTGAAGTTGATAGATTCATTTTTGCGGCTAGGAGGATGTTTACAGCAGACATTTCACAGACGGACATGCTTAAGTAGATTTAGACTTTGATGCTCTGGTCTCTGATGCTTTCCTCTGAACAGACGTTGCAAACGTTGTGACAATATCAACATATCCGGTAATGGGTATAGAAGCAAAGGCGTTAAGCAAACAAATTAATTCTGTTTTAGAAGGGAAAAGCATTCTATAACAGGCCCCCAAAGAGCTGTAAAACTTATACTATGTAGATAATATTGTTAAAGATTCTTCAGTATTGTGATATATATATATATATATATATATATATATATATATATTCACTTTTGTTTATTTAAAGAAAAGAAAAATAAATAGCAACGAGAAAACAAAACAAGTAATTTTGAAGCACTTTAAGGGATAAATAATTCCTTGAAACATTTAAATCGGTTGCAGTCTTCGCTTATTAAGTTTTTATTTGTATTCTCATTACTCGCTTGCATAGTAAGGTTTTTTTAAGTAGTTTGCATAGCACTTTCGTGAACAAGATTTTCAATAATAAATGTTGGGTATAATAATTTTAACATGTCATATGTAACGTATGAGAAACAATCTAACAAGCTACAACACTAGATGATAGATATCCGAGTCAAAAAACTCTCTCAGACAATCTTAAAAAATGTAAAAGGGACGAGACTTGGAAAGTCAAATTTATTAATTGATAGCCTTATTCCTGTTGATGAGTACCCATGTATGGGTAAATTTCGTTACTTTACCTTTGGATTGTGCGCATCGACTAAGATAAGAGAAGTCATCTGAGTTAACTTAGGGTATCTCGGTTCGTCCACTATTTTTTACTGCAATGCTTAGTGGCCTTAGTCCTTGTGATGGGAGGAGAAGCGTAAAAATATCAATTCAAGAACACGCCTACAATATCTTAAAAAAAAATCACACGAAGCCAGCAAAACCAGCAAAAATTTCAAAGTACTTGCGCCAAAGCAAAGCCCATCGATGAAGGAACTATGCTGTGACTACTTTCCTAGGCAGTGACGATAGGCACTTATGACTAAGGCGTCTACAAATCGTTTTCCACTTTTCTCCACATCTTAGATGATGAAACAGTATTTTCTCTTTCTTTTTGGAAATTTTTGTTCTTAACGACGACTTGTCGTTATATAAAACAAATGAACTTTGCAAAGAGTTTACACACAAACTTATTATAAACGCATTAAAACGCATTTGAGAATGGGAAAGTTTCAATTGAAAGGCAATAAATAATATTAGTACAGGAAGATGTACTAAATCCAGTTGAAAGAGACGCAACGCAGCACATTTGCGTTTTAGAGTATTTAAGTTTACATATTAAGTATACGTAAACAAGCTTAGACAATATATAACGACAAGAGGTGTTCGAACAGTTTTAGGATTATATTGGCATACAATGCATACGATATACGATATATGACAACAAGAAATTAGAAGCCCTTCAGATATGGATGAATCACTTCAAATAATGGAAATCTATTATAAAAAATAAATTTGCTCAGAATGAATGACGGGCTTCTCCTTCCCGCTCTCCCAAGTACGTAGGGTATTAAAATTGTCTCCTTAAAGGCTTGAATCAGGCACTAACCAGACCGAGTAATCATTCGATGACGATGATGGCTTAATCCAATAATTCAACAAAGTTACTTATTCGATCGTTGCAATGTTAATAAGCCTTAATGGCAATAAGTGTTACGGGTGTGAAAGGCTCTTAGTTCGAGTTCGGGATCAAAAATCGTGCGAATAATCTAAAATGACACGCTGTGTGTTTATTGTAATTTGACACTCATTTTTGAAGGCACTCATATCAAGTTTCAAGGATCAAGGATCAAGTTTAGTTGATCTGACCCATGTTGTGCGGGAAATTGCTTTCTTCTCTGATTAGCTTCCAAAAAATTGTAACAAAACTTATTGATATCAGCACAACAAATTTGTGACAGGCAGTCATCGGCAGTAACGGTAAACCGGAAATCGGATCACCACGTACGGCTAGAGATACAGGAATTATTAGATTGACGCGGGAATGTTCTGTCGCAAACGTTGCAAACGTTTCGACCAAATTATGGCTTTAAAGAGAAACGATGGTAAATGTTGCTTCCGTATCGCAAGAAACATAACTCATAGTCTAAAATCTAACCAAAATAGGTTATGTTAAACGTGGATATATGAAGAAAATTCTATACATATATTTCTAGGGATCGTTGAGATATAGTGGAACTATTTCTAATACCGGGGAATACTTCTCTTACGTCTTTTGTTTTTTTTTTGGTATAAGGGTGATCCCAATCGAATCCGATCCCGATCGAATTACTTGTTATTGCAGACTTATTTATACGTGTATCCATACCATATCCAGACCATAGTCTTATTAAATATCCACGAAATCTTTATCGCATCACTCAAAGGCCGCGATATTTGAATATAATTTTCAAAAGAGAAATTTTTCCCATTTTTATGAAATAACCGCAGGCAAATAAATCATTTTAATGAGCTTTCCTTCATTCTCATCATATAACGTGTTTTACTTAATATTTATTAAAATATTTTCCTTTTAAAAGTGAAGAAAATAATTATCTCGTTTTCTTTTCTTTTTTTTTTTTGTCCATGAAATTTGTGTCATGTTCTCGTCAAGTTATTCTTTAGTTTAAATTGAAAAAAATGTTCTTAGAAAATTAATTATCATAATTTTGCTCATATTGTCAGCTGTTGATGTTAATGCTAATAACGATGATAAATTATAATGGAATGCAAAGAAGAGAGAGAGAGAGAGAGAGAGCAGGTTAACGATGTTGCGAGAAAATTATTTCAATTTTATCACAAATGGGTCATAAAATGAAAATATTTTCGAAACGTAAGAAACTAAAAAATATAAAAATTTCAGAATAGTTTCTACTTGAAATGCTTCGCCTTTGCGGAGACATGATTCCCAGACTAGATCGCCATGCAAGATACTTTAGTGGGGTAAATCAGAAGGAAGAAGCAAGGGGAGGTAGTGAACAATGAGAAAAATACAGACTGATGGGAAAAGAGATTTATTGAAGAACAGCGAACGGATGGTGAAAGATGCCAGGCGAAGAGTGAAAGGAATCTTGGAGGGACGTACAGACGGACAGATTAATGATGAAAATAATAGAAAATTGTGGTGAAAGGAATCTTGAAGGGACGTACAGACGGATAGACCAATGATGAAAATAATAGAAAATCGTGGTTAAACATGGCAACAAAGTAATGCCTATTCATCTGTCGCTAAAGATAAAGTTATATTTATGTCGATAAGTTATAATAAGTCGAAGGTACGTGGAATTTTTCCGAAAAGAGCCTTTAGGCTTTAAGTATATGGTCTACACGGAATATATTGAAGTGTGGGATTATAAGCCTTGGAGGACAGACCTTTCAAATGCAAAAGAGAATATGTTGTCCTTATAACAGAACTTAAGGGAATAATTTCCCAGAAAGCATGGATAAGATCCCTTACGAGGCTGATCGGTCGCAAAAATGTAGGAATCTCTTGAAATTGCGAATCCTTGCAGGTAGGGGTCTTTCCATCTCACCCTATAAGCCTTCTGAGCATCTGTGTTCCTCTCTCTCCCTGCCTTTCCCCAAATGGTGTAAATGTGTGTGCTATCCCCGTGAACCTTCGCAGAGAAGAATTTTTTGAGCTCGAGGAAGTATCGACCAGAAGTACGTTAATATCACATCTCTCCCTCTCTCTCTCTCTCTCTCTTTCTCTCTCTCTCCCTTTCTCTCTTTCTATCTCTTCCTCTCTCTGGTGTAAATATTTGTGCTATCCCTATGGACCTTTGCAGAGACGAATTATTCCACCTTGTAAGGTCGAGCTCGAGGAAGTATGGAGCAGATATACGTTAATATTCACCCTTGCCGTAGGCGAATCTCTTGAATATAGCAGAGTATATTGTGACTACAACAAAAGAAAAGAAATAAAATTATCATCGACGCAAGAGGCCCCACTGGCGAATATGATCGTTGACGTATAAGCCTTAGGAGGCAGATTCCGTGAACATTTCTAACCATTTTAAGCTTTATCTCCCTGCGGACAAAAGGACAAAAGAAGGCAAAAATTTTGTTGTGCCTTGTGCATAGAAAATCTGCAATCTTCTGCAGGAAGGTACACAAGTCCTTCTTAAATTTCTCATTTGCTTGTATTGATCGAACAATTGGACAGAGTCAAGTTATTAACAATTAACATCTACATTCTCATTGGAAAATATTATTTTATCATAAACTCGTTCGGCGACGCACACACGCTATAAATGGCTTATTAATTAAACTTTATTGCATTAAATAGTTTCGCTTACTTACATTCGATTTAGTAAAATTGCAAAGAAAAACCACAACTTTATCCAAAGGGTATGTGTTTGCAAATCAAGTTTGCTTAATCACTCTTTTCACCCTTGAGCCACACTTGAAGAAGCACAGTTTATTATATAATCAATCAACTTTCGAAAGTCGGGATATAATTAAATAAATCTTGATTTGATATAATTTCGCTTATTCCGATGGCTATGGTGCGTAACACTTTAGACTTGTTTTGCTGATGCTGATGCCGGAAGAAAAGAAGATGCCATAGACGTTACCACGGCATTTATATGCGCGTCCGTGAAACGTTTGAACTAAGGATAAAATGCAAAAATTTTATTTATTCTCCGAAATTTTTTTTTGTTTTTTTTTTGTTTTTTTAACGAAATCTTTCTTTTTAGATAATATAATACACCGTTAATGACAACGCACGTACAAGTAGCATACGATTGGGGGGAACACGTAGTGTAGGAATGTATATATGTACAAGAGAATGGCTAATGCATAAAAACAAAATGTTTCAAAATGTTCGTTTGCTGATTAGAGGGCAAAAGCATAAGAACAACAAAAAAGTGTACAATAAAAATAGTTAATGAAATTGTTTACTTCAGTGTTTTCCGTCTTTTGCGTTGACTGAGTGGTGAGTGGGTTTTGATGAAAAGCAAAAGCAATTAATTTTTATTTGTTATATACGGTTAATAAATGACGCGTTTTTTTTTTCTTATTAGATACATTTACACGCCCCGTTGAGTGAAACTGATTTCGACTACTGACCACCGGGAAGAAGCAATTAGAGAAGTCGTGTACTCCACCACGTAATATATATGACGTTTAACGTTTTCGGCGCCCTTGTTTACACTTCTTCTATGCAAACTGACAAAATAACTATGTGCGGCGTAATTATTTTTTCACACTGCTCAAGCAGGTAACGCAACAGGCTGACACTGCAAAGATAACTCTGGACAAAATTGAACAAATGCTTTATTTTATATTACGGTAAACAACACCAACCGAGTCGCCGAATACTGACTGCCATGTACAGCAAAGTGTTAGTAGCACGCGAATACACACGTAAACATACATACACACACACACACACACAAATAAGATGAAATAATACATATGTATATAGGTATTAACACGATTTTTAAGCAAACACAACAATAAGCTGTAGAGCATGCGTAGTGCCGGAAGGGAAATGAAGCTGCTGAACATCGTTAAAGATAGATGTGAAAGATGCGTATGCACGTTGGTTGCGAACGTTGTTGTTATTATAGCGAGGGTGTGCGAAGATGTGTGTTATTAACGGCCTAAAGTTGCAAATAGCATAGCACAATGAAAATCCTGTTGCTTTTTATCAAATACCTCCTAAGGACAACATGTTGCTAAACATGCTATGCTAATAAAAATTTATGAATGAATTTATGTTGCTAGCGATTATTACCGCATCATCTTCTTGTTGCTTATGCTAATTGCTTAATACATACAAACATACCCATAAACACACGCCATAGAATAGAATAGAACTCTAATAGGGGGTCAAGTTTCTTCTCTAGGGAACGGGGGCAAAATTTGACAATCATTACACACGAGCGCTTATGGTATTCATATGTGTGTAATTCAAATATACTTTAAATTATCTCCGTCTACCATTGTTTGTGTGTGACGCACACTCGAACAGGTATGAACAAAAAAAAAAAAAAAAAAATCCTTTAATAATTTTATAATTAAAAATCTTATTAAAATATTTGTTATTAAAAACATGTCATATTTCATTCTTTTATTACAATTTATTTTACGTCAATACCGCTATTGTCTGTCTATATCTATAATCCGTGTCAGTGAAACATATGCGGTGACGCTGTTATATAATGTTATATAATGTCTGACCGCACGTTTGAATAAACAAAAGCTCAAACAATGCAAATTCATTAAATGGAATAACAGATCCTCTACATTATTAAAATGATCATTAAAGGCGCTCAGCTATCGCCACGCCTTTTCGCACGCATAAAAGACAAAATAAGCAAAAAATGTTTTTGATTAAAATTCGAGAAATCCTTTAAAAAAAATAACCGGCCGATTGGAAATCGGAAACGGTGTCTTGGGCACTTGCAGTCTAGTTCAAGTGCATTTGCAAAGAAACCAGGAATCGTAGGAGAATCGCAACATAGCGTGTGTGTCTTTTCAAAATGTGGCTGCATATGGTGCTTGTAAAAATGCCTCTAAAATACTGTTCTTCTCATTATCCTATGGGGAGACTTGTCTATAAAGAAAAAAATTTTTTTTTAAGGAAAAAGTTGAGCGCTTGCAATGTAGATCGACTCTACTTTAGAAAAGAAAATTGAACATCGAGCCCAGTTGTTTTAATAAACGAGCTATACCTGACTTCTCTCTCTCTCTCTCTCTCTCTCTCTCCCTCTCGCACTTTCTCTCTCTCACTCTTTTCCGTACGAATACGATTTCTTTAACAAGGGAAAAGTTTACTGAGTCGCTAAACAGGTGCTTCATCGTAACAACACACACACACACACACACACACAATTGCGAACTAAGAAAGAAGAAAAGTTCGAACGAAAAACACGAAACCCTGAAACAAAAACGACGCTTGAGACGAATAAGAATTCTCTGGGTGAACGATTTCCCTTCAGCGCTTTTCCTTCCAGCGCTTTACGATCGTCCATATAATAGACGAGCAAATTTTAATCGTATTCGACGGGTGCCAACTCTCGCATACCCTTACTATGCTTTTCGCATTCTACTCTCCAAGCTCTCTTATTTGATACCCATATCTCTGGTATTGTAAAGAAAAAATTAATCGCATTATCCGTACGCCATGTTCATGTTGGAATGAATCCATTTTTAGGCAGATAATATATCTTCTTCATTTGGGGGGAGTGTATAAAATAGTTTTAAATAGCTTTTGTGTTCTTCGCCTTATGATAAGTAAGCGTATTAACCTCAAAAAAGTGAAAACACGAAAATTTAATCATTTGTATCCTTGTGTGGGCGTGGCTGGCCTTTTCTATGTTTGCACGTAAAGGGTGGACTGCTTCGTGTGAAAAATTTCAGCCTACTCAACTTTACTAATACCCAAGTGATAAGCAAAAACCCGGACAAATTTTGGTTCCAAAAAAAAAAGAGGAATTTCGATCAGTTGATGCTCGACTGCGGGCTTCTGCACTGACCAGACCGTTTTCAATAACAATCTGCGTGCAAGAATTTCCAATGTTTCGACCAAGTCTTCGTTTTTGCGACCAAGAGAGGGCCATCACCAAACACCACAAAGACGTACAGACGGACAGACATGGCTAAATCAATTCACAATTTCACGTTGATCACGGTTGTATATACTTTATAGGGTCTCTGGTATACGTTATGAAAAAAGACAAAATGATCACTGGAAGGTATAACGAAGCGAAAAAATGCATTTTTGTTTTTTTGTTTTCCTTTTCAAAACAAAGACGTAGTGAGTTTATGTTGCACTGCGGACGAATCGTTTGAACGGAACTTGTGAGAGAAACTTACGCCCAGGAGAACGTTTACCCATGGCGAAGAGACAGAGGCGCACTTATATCGAAACCTCTGAAGCTTTCTTATGGGTGTTGCAAGCTTTTCGACGAAATGAATACAAGTCTGTCCTTCGTAGTTCGATATAAAAAGCAACGGGTATGTACGTCAAATAAAACTTATATCCTATGCGCGTGTAATCTCTCTCTGTCTGTCTCTTTCTTTCTCTCTCTCTCTCTATCTCTCTCTATCTCTCTCTCTCTCTATCTCTCTATCTCTCTTTCTCTGCAGAATATATTGCAAAACATTTATTTAATTCCTTCCTTTTAATCATAACTTTGTCCACTCATCTGGAAAGTTTGATTTATTTCAATAAATTTCCAATTTGTTGCATTTTAAAGGAAAACTAAATAAAAATGTTGCATAACGTCGTGATACCCTGTAGTATAGCAGGAAATGTCTTTTAACTTTCGCTTCCCCAATGATCTTCGAGGTTGAGCATCGGCCACAAGCCCCTTCAAAAGGCTTATTATTCTTTAATGTAAAAAATTAAAAATAGTTCTATACGCGTCTTGGGAGGAATTGTACCTATTCCTGAAATGCCAAAGATTTCAATCAATCAATTAATCATATTGGGTAAAAAAGACGAAGATTATTAGCTCGGTCTTAAGCACTTGAAGTGCAATCTGAATGAATATTAGGTTTTTGGGAAACGGGCTAAAAAACTTGCAGTCGCTTTATGTTGATAAATATGTAAAGAGTTTATGCATTTAAGACGTTATTTGAAATGTGTAAATGTATGTTCGCTCTTGAGGTGTTTATAGCAGGGCGATGTACTAAATTTCATCAAATTATCTCGAAAATTACGTAAACTGATCAAAAGAGCATACAAGGAACGGGCGGACGGACAGACAGACAGATAGACAGTTAGATAAACTTAAAAATCGTCTTTTAATATGCGAGATACGATCTTCGTTCCCAAGTTCTTTTCGCACTGGTTCGAGAAAATCCGTTTCGTCAGATCCTGACCAATGAAACTCGTTACCATTTAATATCAAGGCTATGGTAAGTGCGCGTAGCTTCAGAGCTGCAATCAAAAAACAAATCTTACAATTCTAGCTTTAATTGCAATTATATTTAATTTTATTTTGCAATTATTTAACGATTAATTATTAATTAATAAACTTAAACTGAAGCTTCAACAAGTAAGAAAATTATATTCGATTGTGACCGAATCTTTTCCATCTCATCCATCGCGGTTATCCTACAAAAGACGAAAAAAATATAATGCTCTATGATAAGCAGTAGGCGCGGCTGATCTTTTTCTGTTTACACAATATAAGTGTGTGTATAGGCGTATAGGCGTTTGGGCGTTATAGGCGTGTCCTTTGAAAAGTTTCAGTCGTTTCCAAAATCTTTTGCAATTTTTTAGGCGATTTCCTCATTTTCGCCACATACTACTACTCAGTTGGACAGACCGACAGACAGATTGAAAAACGGACAGACAGACATGTTCAGATGCATTCTAAAATATGAAACCGCCCAAGAATTTACATATTTTAAGGAATTTTTAAAGCCTGTTCCTGCGCCTTGTAAAGGGATTGAAAAAATTACATTTTCAAACACTATTGGGAAGGCTTGGTTAATTTTTGTAAAGGTGCAAAATCGCCCACTGAATATGCGTTCATCTATCTGCTATAGTCTGTGAGTAATGAGAAAAAAAACGAATTATTTATTCCCCTGTGCCCTTTGACTGATTTCGCCCATTTTTTTAATACCAACCAATGTTTCTGCTAACTTTGAAGCCGATAGCCTCATTTTGGCGGCCAGGAGAATGTTTGTTGCAATGGACAGGCACACGGACGGACCTGCTTAAATCGATTCACAACTCGATGCTGATAAAGGATATATTTTTTTAAATATATAAAGTTTCGGATGCCTTTTCCTAAGTGTTGCAAACGTTTTGACAAAATGAATATGCCATTCATCCTTGCGTGATACATATGAAAATGTTAATAATAGAGTTGGCGGAGATGAATTCCTATGCGTTTTAACATGTCTGCGCAATTGAATTCTGTTGGAAAATACTTTATGCTAATGTTCTTATGTTATCGCCTGAAGTATTCGTTTCGTTTCTTTCTTCTTCTTCTAAGCACAGGAAGCAATGTTTCGGCTGTGCGTAGCCTTTAAGAAATTAAGTATCAGTTATGCGCAAAAAATTTTATATTTTATCCGGTTAAGCAAATTCCATAAGTTTTGATTGTTTATGCGCGAGGCATCTGCCTGCATTCATTCATTCATTATTTTGCTGTCGATAATAATAGTAATGTGTATGTATGTAATAAATGTTATAAATAACTTAAAGCTCTTTACACTCATGTAATGAAATTGGAGTACCATAAAATCTCTGCAATTAACGTACAAATTTTCCACATAGCTTGTACATATTCTGATAATCATGTATACGTTGGAAGAAAAGGGTCGAAAATATGTATTGGTTTTTAAATATCAGATTTCATTACAAAACTTAAACGAATGCGAATAAAAGATCCAGATAAGATTACGCGAAATGTATATTTTTCTGTAGGGACATGCAACCTTGATAATTTTGCAAAATATGAGAGTGAAATATTCATTCGTACTATGTCGTAGGTAAAGATTTTAACAGAGATTTTTTCTTTAGGAAAATAGATCAATGTGTAAGATTTTCCTTTTTACTGTTTGTTGGTTTTTTTTGTTTTAATTTACCGCAAACTTTAATACACCAGAGAGAACTAAATAGCAAGAGATGCCAAGATTATATTTAAAATAGTGTAGCAGTGTCCATCTTAAACACTTTTCCGTTAACGTAACATAGAAGTAGTCCGCTTGCTCTGCAATTCTGTTAAACATTTCGCACTCTATGTAAAGCGAGATCACATAAACTTTTATGCTGTTAAGTTCACACGTGCCATGGTATATGACATATGACATATGAGTATATGTGCGAATAACTCAAAGATCAGGAAGCAAATCCACTTGGTTTTCATTTCATTGTTAATTGATGATTGTTAAATTGTACGCTTTCTTTGACGATTCTGTCACGATTTCTAAATTTCATATATATTCTACCAACTGCTCCAATCGATTTCGCCAGAGAAATAAATTCTAAGACTGTCAACTAAGGCTATCGGCTTTTATTAAAAACTCTACCGCACTTGAGATTTGAACTCCACGACCATTGAGTTGCTAGTCGAGATTCCTCGCCTTCGGCCCCTCAGGCGGATGAGACTTATAAGTTAATAAAGCGCCTCTCACATAAACCATCAAAATGAAATTTGTCGTAGTAGCTACGTCCTTCCTTCACATTTGCATTTGCACATCAAGTTCAATCTTTTCATGTACTTGGGATTTTGTTAACAGTCTATGCTCCTTTTAATTTATATATTAAACAATTTATTTGAGCTCGTCTGTCCTTATTGTTTACTTCAGGAAAACCAATCATTTGTAAAAGAATTAAAGACAAATTTGGTCATTCCCCTTTCTGAAGTACGTGTATTCGCGATTGCTTCAATTCTTTAGCGAGGGTGACAGTGACAACATAGCAAATATCATTCACTTTATTTATGATGATTATCAACTAATTGCGTAAACTCATAATAAGGTTACCTTCACCTATTTATAAAATAATCGATCTTTACATGCAAAGCGATTTCCTTAATACTTGACTTACTTAAGAGAATATATGAAAAAAAAAAGCTAAGAACGGATGCCTATCACTTAAGCAAAATCGATTTGATAAGTCGAAGTTTAGCTAACTTTACAGCGATGTAATAAACAATATGAGAGTAAATAATGGAGATAATGAATAAATGAATAAACAAATTGTCCGTTACAAGAATATACTGACAGAGAGAGAGAGAGGCTATAACTTAAAATAATAATAATAATTCATCTCGTGGTTTCTTTCTAACATTTCTTGGAAAATCCCTTCATCTCCTCTAGCGCCTAAACATTCTATATATATATTTAAATAAATTTACGCAACATTTTCTGTTTGCAATATGCTTTTGTATCTCGATACCAAAAAAAAAAATGTCAAATATAAGCAGAGTTAAACATCGAAACCTTATTAAACGTTATTAAACATTATTATTTTGACTGGACGATTTTTTCAATTCCCTGTCATATATAGTATTATGGAGTTTCATGATGAACATAGATCTAAGATAATGATTTTATATACAAACGCTCTTTTTATTTGAAATTTTTTTAAATTTTCTCAATTTTTCACTCAATTAATATTTTTGAGTTTCTTTTCTTTCAGTTTTTTTTCGCAATTTTTCAATTCCTACAACTGCTTTGTACATTAAATTAATTTTATAACTACAAGCAGCTAATGTTAAAGGCCCAACTTAATCGACAAAAGGGATACGATTCTGTTAAATAACAGACCAAATGCCCAACTTTACCGACAAAAGTGATTCGATTCTGTTAAATAAGAGACCAAAGGTATTCATTTCTATTAAATAATAGACCAAAGGGATTCGATTCTGTTAAATAACAGACCAAAAGGATTCGATAAACGTGATATTACGAATTATTTAAAACGCCATCTTTCAGTTGATAGTTAGTTGGCTTAAGGCTTTATTGCAGAATTATAGTTGTCATTTCATGGAGTTGCCGCTGTCATTGCATTTAGTTTATTTATCCCAATAGGTGGTAATGTTACAAATTTACACTCTTATTAGCAACGCTGTACACATTGCTAAAGAAAAAACAAAAATGGCGTTGAATTGTGTTGCATTCTGTAAAATGTCTGAGAAAACGTGAATTTTCTTCATAAATCGAATTAAATAATTTAATGTGTATTGATGGGAATTAAGAATGTATCTTCTATTTCAACTTAAACAACAATTGCAAACAATTTTTTTATTAAACTGATTGGAAATGTTAAATTGAAAAAATGAAAATTACGTGACTTACGAGAAAAGAAGCAGCATTACATACTGTTAGCAATTGCTTTGCTATAAGTTAACGTGTGCTGAAAGGAGATAGCCGATAATATGATAACATAAACGGCATCGTGAAAAAACTTAGCGGTGCAGTGATTAAAAAAATGCGATAAACTTTTGGCAAAATAATACGTGGTTGGATTTACGCAAAGATAAACCAATTGATTAAGTTATTAAATATGAACTATTAAATAACATTAATATTTATTGCAATTAAGGGGGAAATATTTTTTTATTTATTCTGGAAAAGATTTTCAAATAAATGTAAAGCAAAATAAACGTAAGCAAAAATTTGATAGAAGAAGGATAAATCGCAATCTTTATATAAAAAAACAGCAAAAAATAAACGGCAACCGCTAAAAGGAGTAATTTTAAAATTTTACTGCGTGCTTTAATTGTTTAATTATCTTCAATATTAAAGTTCAATACAGATATGTCCGGCGGTGGACGGGAATCCACTAGCGGCGGCAGCACTCATAGCACTCATAGCAATGGCAGCAATAGTAACGGTGTTTCGTCATCAGCAGTGGCCACGACGCCGACTTCAACGGGGCAATCAGTAAATCAAAGATCGCGCGGCCGTCCCGCCAAACGTGCAACTTGTACATGGTGTGCGGAAAGCAAACAATTGCTGCAGTATGTCTTACCCACTCAAAATGGCAAGAAGGAATTCTGTTCGGAAACATGTATAGCCGAGTTTCGCAAGGCCTATAGTAAAGGCGCTTGTGCACAGTGTGATAACGTTATACGCGATGGAGCACCTAATAAGGAATTCTGCTCGCTGATGTGTATGAATAAACATCAGAAAAAGAATGGTTCTACGCGGTCTGTTAATAACGGGGCTAGAGGGGATTCAGAGCGTAGCAAAGCTATGGGTGGTGGTGGCTCATGCATTCCGACTGGACCTTTTCAGTATGAGAGTTTTCATGTTTTCAATTGGGACGCATACTTGGAGGTAAAAAGTTATTAAAGGAATTCATTCTTAATGTTTTTATAATACTCGTTCAAAACAAATTTGCAGGAAACGGGTAGCGCGGCTGCTCCTGCAGCTTGTTTTAAACAGGCTGGTAATCCGCCCGTTAACGACTTTAAAATCGGTATGAAACTTGAGGCTTTAGATCCACGTAATGTTACTTCCACTTGCATAGCTACGGTAGTGGGTGTATTGGGCTCACGTTTACGTTTGCGTCTAGATGGCAGTGACAGTCAAAACGACTTTTGGCGTTTAGTCGATTCGAATGAGATCCATGCGATTGGTCATTGTGAGAAAAACGGCGGTATGTTGCAACCACCACTTGGTTTTCGCATGAATGCCTCCAGCTGGCCCGGCTACCTGTGCAAGATACTCAACAATGCCATGGTGGCGCCGGAAGCGATTTTCCAACCGGAACCAGCTAACCCTAAGGAAAATCTCTTTTGTGTGGGCCAAAAGCTCGAGGCGGTCGACAAAAAGAATCCTCAACTGATTTGCTGTGCAACAGTTGATGCGATCAAAGACGACCAAATCCATGTGACATTCGATGGGTGGCGTGGAGCGTTTGACTATTGGTGCAGTTACAACTCGCGGGATATTTTTCCCGTGGGTTGGTGTGCCCGTAGTTGTCATCCTATGCAACCGCCCGGTCATAAATCACGCATGGATTCCAACTCGAGTAAACACCGCAGCCCTCGACAACGTTACACCTTCATACAAGAATCAGACGCGATGGTGCCGGCATCACCGGTAACAGCCCATTTTCATACTAATTGTAAAGGTGGACCTTTTATTAATAGCTCTAAGCTACCATCAATGGTCACGGGGCCTACACATCAAACTCTCGCTAAATTATGTTTGCAAGAAGTGCTGGCTGCCAGTACAGATACACAACAATTGTCTAAACTATTATTTGTTTTGGACGGCGATGTGCACATAGTCACAGCGGCGGGTAAGAATTTCACGGTAAGTGCAGGCAATCAAATAATCTTCTTGTTCTTTGCTAATTGTTTATTTCATATTTTAGGTTAAAATTCCGTCACCACTACGTATGAAAGATGACGAGAGTTTAGCACAATTCATTGAAACTTTATGCACAACATGCGGGGCATGCTCCAACTTAATATCGCTTACACCTGATACTGAAGATTGTGAGAAATGTGCGAATTCAAAAAAAAGGCATAATAGTCAAACATCGGGTGGCACTGCATCCCCGGTGGTACCTGAAAAACGCAGCAAACTTCAAACAACTTCAGAGAAGGTTAATATTAAGCAAGAAGCGCCCACTTCGACGACGGCGACTGTACATATTGCAAATGTGTTAAACAATGGAGATGAGAGTGGGCCAGCGGAAACAACATCCGTTACTATTAATAACAATAGTAATCCAACGTCGTCCTCCTCACCACCAGTAGCCACGTCGCCATCCGCAAAACCAGAAGGGAACAATACAGGTAGTATCAGCAGCAGTATTCGTAGTGACAGTAACAGCAGTGCTAGTAGTACTAACAGCAATGTTTCGGCTACCGCACATGTTAAAACTGAGCCAAATGCTAACGCAGGCAATGGAGAGTTGTTGCAGGTGAGAATTTTAAAAGAGATGAGATAGTGTTTTTTTTTTTTTATGTATCGGAGTAACTTTATTTATTTATACTTCGTTCAGACCGGTTCACAAGTTCAAGTACTGAGGAAGGTACGCATACACCATCACGGCTCAACATCATCTTTGCCAACGTCCGCTTCGTCATCGTCTTCTTCGTCGGCGTCACCGCAGGATGAACGTGAAAAGCATCCAATTAACATTAATCATAGAAACAATAATACGAAAATAAATTATTTGGCGCCGCTGGTCGCAGAAATACAACCAGAGCAGTCTAGCATAATAGCTACGGCTGCTACCTCAACTTATAAATCACCTTCAGCTCTCTCATCCAGCGCGTCCTTGCCTACTTCGGTTTCGATACCGTTTTGTGCTTCGCAATCACCGTCATCGACGGCAACTGTGGCCGCTGCACCCGCAGCCGCGATAGTACATGCTTCAACTTCAAGTTATATTGGAGCAGGAGGCACTGGAATTACGCATTTGCCTAATATATCTGTTAATTTAAACGCACCCACGGCCGCTTTGCCGCCACTGCGGTCGCATCCCGGCGATTGGTCTATCGAAGAAGTTATACAGTTTATTGAGACGAATGATAGCACACTAGCTGTGCATGGTGATCTTTTCAGGAAACATGTAAGTCTGTGATAGTGTGTCGACATATTTCAATAGTTTCAACATTAAATAATTTGTAAATCCAATGAAAGTGCTCTTACGACTTTAAAATTCTGCACCACTAGGCCTGCTGTCTCAATAATGACACTCCACAAATGCAAAGACTAGGCAGAGAAAGAGAGAAACGATATCATCCTTAAAACTTGCACTTGTCAGAGTGCTTCAGTTATTTATTTTAATTACACCTTACACCGTTTGTGGTACATGGTATGTTAACGTAGTGCAGTCGTATGTAGCGCGCAGAAGGGTTTGTCTATGCGTCTGTCCGTGTAATGTCTGCTCATATAAATTTGTGTTCGGGCTACAGGTCGCAATTTTTGAGATATTTCGACGAAATTTGGTACAGCAACGTGTTGTGGCCCAAGGACAAAATTAAAATGGTACGGATCGATCCTCTTTTTCGACCACTCCCTATATAACGCTCTATTCCGAAAAGTCGTTATATGGGAAAAAATTGTGTTTCTCAAAATTTCTCAGCAAATGTCGTTCAGTAGTATTTCGGCATTCTAAATTGATATGAAAACTTTGTGGACCAGCTGTGGCAATTTTTGAACCTCCTCATATAACGAACACTGAGGTTTACAAGACAAAAAGGTATAATTTTCAACGAAAATTACATCATAATAGTAATTTAATATAAAAAAATTCACTGTACCAAATTTGGACCACCTCGGCCTATTTTTTGAATCTTATCCTAATAAAAATTGATTCTATGCAGAGTTTAACGGGTGGGTGTGGAAACTGATCCATAATATTATAGTAATTTCATACAAAAATGAAAAATCTGCAATATTTTGACCATCTACGGCTATTTTTGGATCCTGCTCTATGTAAGCATCAAACTTGTACTACATTAGGTAGCGTTTTGGGCTTGCTTCCCCATAAATATTGGGATGAAAAATATGCCTTTATAAAGAAACAGGAGATAATTGTTGTCTTCTATAATAAAAATAAGAACGGTCGACCTTGCCCGACCCGACTATAGTGTTCTTGCTTGCTTTTTAGATAAATTTAGAAAAATCGGCCAATTCCTAGCCCCTACAAGACGATAAGGTCACCTTAAGCGCTTCGAATCCGATCCGAATAATGTTTTGTAACCTTGGAGTTTCTTCAATAATTCAATCAAGTTTATCGCCATGCAAAGTCCTTAGTTATTCCTTAGTTTTCGTACTACTTTGCAAAAAAAACTTATATCGAAATTATGATGTGAGTGTGTGTATTCACTTATGATATATATCCTTCTTGCAAAGAGTCGCTCCCATAAACATGTTTCCATGCACCTACTGCACATATAATTCGCAACTGCTTAAAATGGCAAAAAATTCTTCAAATTTTGCTTAGTTGGCCATGAAAATATTGTACTAACTTTTCTAATGAAATATAAAAAAAAAAAAACCATTTCTTCTTATCATTTTCAATTCGATATTCAATCGGTATTCTTTCGATTTGTCTGTCGCACTGACAGAAAGAAAAAATCTTAGTATACTTATAAATAACGTTTCGCACATCATATCGGAATTTCAATTTTTCTCAAAAGAAAAAACCGGTTTTAAAAATGTTATTGTTGTTGTATTTTAAAAAACTGTTTTTCATTTTATTCGTTGCACCTTTTATTTTCAAACAATCATTCGGTGGTATTGAGGAAAAAAAAGCTTAGCATTACATTATATGGAAGGATTCATATCGACGGAATTGCCATCGGTTTCGCAATATCTCGTTAACCAAGTAGAGAAGTGCGAACAACGAAATCCAAGGATATGTACAAGCCTTTACGCAGATAAAGAAAAGGTTGCAATGCGAAATGAAAGAAATTAAACCAAAATCGATATTAAGTCAAGGCGGACGCCTTCGAAAATGCCTGTGAAAAAAAAGTCCAATAGCAATAAACGACAGAAGACAAACGTCTTCTGTACTATTGTTCATATTAATAAATAAAGATTGTGGTAAGCATTGTTTTCGTCCATTGCTATCTTCTATCATCGTTTTTCGAGAGCTTCGCAACATTTTCGAATTGCATGAATGCTGGCTGGCTGGCTGCCAATTCTCTAAATTAACTACGAAAGAGTGTAATTCTCTAAATTAACTACGAAACGCAAAATATTCGCAAACCTTTCGTCGATTCTTGTAGAAGCTGATCATAGTACGCTACGAGGCATTAGCATTTTTTCCACTCAATTGGAAATAAATAAAAAAATAACTTGAAATCAAAATTTTATGCTTAATTGTGGGCGTTCTCTTCTTCTTCTTATTGCATATGGCCCCAGATTTCTTTGTGTGGGCAAGTGACAATTCGTTTACGTAATTGGCCGACGTTGTTGTTCCACTTAACAACTTTTACATCACGCATGTCTTGCGTCCGCCCTCCTTCATGGATACGAGGCATTAGCAAAAAGATTAACTGTACCAGATATGGACTATCTACCCCTTATTTTTGGATCCTGCCTTATGTAAGGAGTAGACTTGAGCAACATTAGGTTGTATTTTGGGCTCGCTTCCCCATAAATACACACATCAAAAATATAGCCTTTATGTAGAAACGTGATATGAATTTTGTGTTCTATAATAAAAATAAGAATTGTGGTGCCAGGATATTTAATGGTCGTTAATGCCCGACTATAATGTTCTTATTTCTTTTTAAATAAAAAATTGATTACCCACAGTATTAAGATATTATTATTATTATTAAGATATTACGGGTGTCTTATTATTATTTATCTTTCTGTCTCTGGAATAATTGAGGGACGATTCCATCTGGCCATTTAGCATTCCTTGACAGCTAAACTTTGTTGTGTTCGTAAAAATTGTAGTCAGCAGAAGAAATTATTATTATATACATTAAAATGATATATCCATGAGAAAAACAAGCTAACCACAGTTATTAATCTTTACCTATATATAAAAAAAAAAAAAAAAATTCTTAAATTACATTAAAGAGTCTTCAAATTATTAACGATTTTTCTCATTTTATTAATTTTTAGGAAATTGATGGCAAAGCCTTGTTATTGTTAACCACGGAGATGATGATGAAATACATGGGTCTTAAACTTGGACCGGCCTTAAAAATCTGCAATTTAGTAAATAAAGTCAATGGACGTCGTAATAACATGTCCCTGTAAATATAATTATAATATATGCATAAATGTCGTAGCATAGAAACCTGTTTTACTCTAATCCTCTAGCATTCAAATTCCCATTCTCCCAAACCACATTTAACCATATATTTCAAATTGGATCAAAAATAATACTGAAAATCTAAATATCTCTTTGAACCTCAGAATAATTGCAAAAAATTAGATTTGCTTTAGGGCAAACCTAAGATACCCTACCTAAACACCGAGCTTTCATCCAAGAAAATCGAAGAAAAAACCGAATACATCCAGGCATTGTAAGCCCCAGGCTCAAGCTTTTGTTTCTAATAAATCGTATCTGCGATTATGAATACAAAAGATTTGTCCTGTTTTGTGTATATGAAAGAATGAAAAAGAAACTTCTCCAGTTATGGGTATCGGAACTGAAAAGCATTTGCATTTGCATAAAACCGGCATAAATATAAGGTTATTACATATATAATGGAAATGTTGTTTATATAAGAACTTTACGTAATCTCTAAAGTCAAGTCTGCTCTAAATAAATAAGAAGCGGGTTTTCTATTTTTTTTTTCAATTGTATATAAAAAAAATTTAGTTTTATTGTTTTTAAAATTTCTTTTATTTTCATTTTTTTTTTTTTTTGTTTTTTTGTTTTTAAGTTTGATGATTATTTATGCATGTTTTTGTATTCGCCATTGTCCTAAAATTAAAAGGTTTACACTGTTTGTCCGCTCAAATCAATGAAAATTAAGAACATTTGTTCAAACGTACATTGGGAAAACGTAATCTTTTCGTTCAGCTAATTAAAAGTTATTGAACTATTTTAGTGAATATTATTCGTGTTATTAGTTATATATGTTTTTAATTAAATCTCACTTCTCACATATCCAGCTATATAAATTTTGCATAAAATTACTTTTATTGTTGGAAATATCTTTTTTAGTTAAGAGAGAGCCGTGCTAATCTCCAAAAAAATGTTTTCGTTTCTGAACGAATATAAAATATATGTATACATACATATTTATATATTTTAATTTTATATTTATTTTTCAATTTTTTGTTTTCATATTCCATTTATGTAAATCTAAAAAGCCAAGGAAATGTTAAACATTTGCGAAGAATATGAATGAAGAAGAAAAAATGTCAAATGCTCTTTAGTATTAATTAAAAAATGTTTTTTCTTAACAAAATTATTGATTAAATTTGTATTCACATTTTTGTATCGAATCGAGAAAATGATTATTTCTGCAATAGTTTTTTTTTTTTTTTTTTTTTTTTTTTT
>NW_023998455.1:5131370-5137451 GCF_014805625.2 Glossina fuscipes
TATATATATATATATATATATGTATATGTATATATATATTAGAAATTTTTTCCTTTAGTTCTTAAGTAAGAGTATATATATTGTACAAGAAGTATCTCAGTGTTGGAAAAATGTAGTGTGAAAACAAAATAATCTTATTGATTGATAATAACAATGAAATCATTAAATGAATATATCATGAAACCGAGAAAAAAGAAATACCGTTTTTTCTTCGTATTACTATTGCTGAAGTGAGATAGGTGTATATGCGTGGAGGTGCAAAAGTGTTCATCTGTGCGATAATAACTTGCGGATCGGATTAGATACACTAATACTACAATAGCTCGATTTCCGAAATTCACGGATATCAAAACCGGTTACAGTGTTTCTTGTACAGAAGTGTGGGCGTTATAGGCGTGACGTTTGACCGATTTGGATCATTTGCATATTCTTTCACACATTTGTAAGCGATGTCTTTGTTGTTGCGAGCGAGAGACCGTTTACCATAGATACTACATAGTTGAACAGACGGCCAGACGGACATAACTAGGTGATTTTCATAATTCATGGGGTTTTTGAAGCTTGCTGCTGTGATTCTTGTTTTACATAGAAAACTTTGCTGAACAATTTTTTCAATGTTTGTAGACGAACTGCAGCATTGCCCATAGAGTATAAGTTAAATTTTTTGTAGACTTATCTGCTGTAGTCTGTGGAACTAGAAAATGAGGAATGAGGAAAAAACCCATTTTGTATTTCTTTTTAAGAAGGGAGGAAGGTGTTCTGCAGGTGTGTCATTCGAGCGATTTGATCCTTACCTGCAAGAGCTTTCATTGCTTCTGCCAAATTTGAACTTCATTTTTATGGCCAGAATATATATATACACACATAGATGAATAGACGGACATGCCTAAATCGATTCGATGAAGTAAACGTTTTAATAGAACGACAAAAAGAGAAAACCGTAACAAATTCATTTAAATCGATTGGTTACCGACTTTGAACGTTTGACCTGAATTAATACGATTTTCAAAGTTGAAGTAAAACTAAACAATTTGATACATTGGGAACGGTACAAACAACGCGCTTGTAATTGTATAAAAAGAATAAGAAAAATAGTGAGTCGTCAGGTTTTCACCTTTCAGTGCATAAGTGCGTGCATTTAAGAAACTTAAAATTATAAAATAAGTAAAATTTCAATCGTTTCCTTACAGGCAGTGAGTAAGTTTATAAAAATTATATTGCTTTTGTGTGACAGTAGTTGCTAAGTTAAGTTCTGTTAATGAAATTGCTTTCAAAAGTTTGCTGAGATGTACACATGAAGTTCTCTCAGTTGTGAATATGTGAAATTATCTGAAAGAGAACTGCTCGACTGCTTCCCCGGCATGGAGCATCTCTATAAAATGACAAATTTAACTTTACGATAATCCCATGATGTATTCGACAGGATGTTATCATAGAAATTGCTCTCTATTGCGCTCTTCTATACCGCTTATAGACTATTTTTACATTTTAATTAATATTCGCTCACATTTTTTGTTTAGACAGATTCCCAACGTAAGCAGTAGCAATAGTAACTAATGGGAAGTATGGCGGTTATTGGAAGTCAACGTTTTCGGGATATCTGCTAATGAAAAAATGCAATCTTGACAATGAATCACAGGGACAGACGGACAGACAGACGGACTGACAAACTTAGATCGATTCAGAACCACCTTCTGAATATCAATCGGTATAATAAAAAGTTCGTCTGTCGCCAATCCTTCCGGATGTGTCTTGATAGGACGGCGAAAACCTCAACCCACGGAACTAGTTATTAAAATCATGAGCGCATGTTTTCTTTAAAAATTAAAAATAAATTACTTAATGCAAGTGAGTGCTCAAATGCAGTTGATGCTATTTCTGGCAACGTCATCAACGATCAACAATCATGGTAATAATGCGGCATTGGTTTTCCCGCAACATATATGTACGATGCACGGTGTATTCGTCAATTCTATGCATGGAGCATACGTATGCATATGTTCACCTATCTACGTACCCAAACGCTTTTGTTTCAGCAGTTTTATGTGTGTGTGCGATTGATTGACTTTTTATCTTTATCTTACATCATACACGCAGTAAAGGCAGTGAGTGAATGCATTTTGTGTTTGCGTGATTGTAAGGACATTTACAATATATTTCTTTGCATGCCGGAGAGTGTTATGCACTGCTTTTTTGCTATGTTGAAAATCCCGCGGGCATACTCGTGTTTCATGAAAGGACACGAAGGGGAGTAGAAACCGCGATATGGATTCTTGATGCTTTAGTATCATTTATCATAAAATCGGACAGATTTTATTATGTGGTTCTTATGTATGTGTCAGGGTTAGTTATTTTGCACGTTCTTGTTGTTCATTCGTTCGGTAAATGCTGGCGTAGAAAAAAAAAGCTGGTGTCGAAGTTCGCTGCTCGTGCCAGTCACGCCGCTTGGGTGTTTGTGGTCAGTCAGTGGATGCAATTGTGAAAAATTTTTAGCATGCGTTTCGTGTTTCCCATTCAGTAGTTGCAAGTTGCAAGTTATTAATCATATGTACATAAAGGAAAGGAGAGAACTACAGTTTCGTGAAAAGAGTTGATTACATGACCAGTCATTCAATTCCATGGGAATCGGATGCCTTTTTTTCTTCTTCTTCTTCTTCTTCTAACTATTACTTGATTGGTTTCTTTGTCGAACAAAGGGGGTAACGTCTGTGTCCGGCCGTAGGTGATCGTTTAAGATATCTTTTGTAAGGAACAACATTTCCTTTGTTTTTATGCTGCTCAACTGGGGCCTCGTAGAGTCAGGAAATAATTGATGCTACTGTCTAGGCTTAATAACGCGCCAATGTTTCCCTAATACGTATTTTGTGCTCATACAAATGTATTCCGGCATTTGTTGTCGTTTCGGGGGGCAGCAGTTGTCCTAAAATACGTACAACAACAAGAACAAATGCGAAAATTATATTCAATCGTGATCTATCACCATTATCCTAAGAAAGACTAAAAACAGGGAAAGAAGGAAATTTTCATACTCTATAATATGGGATGGGCGGGCTTGACTTTTTCCATTTTCAAGATAAAAGTGGAAATTTATATGTCGAACATTGCATAGCGTGTTGTCCTTCCACCGGTTTGGGTTATTTTCAAATACTACTCCACAGCTAGGCAGACGGGCGGATGGACATTTGTAAGCTCATTCCGCATTTGAAAGTGCCCAAGATTTTATATATTTTATGGGTTTTTTGAAGTTTGCTTCGGTGCGTTTCTAAGGTTTTGGAAAAAAATTAATATTATGATATACTATGAAATTGGGTGGGCGTGGCCGATTTGACCTATTTTGGTACATGTACTACAACATCGCCCATATGCGATGCGTTCAAATTTTCATTGGTTTGTGGGTGTGTGTGTAATATGCAAAAAAAAAAAAAAAACAATTATTCCCCTCTAGAAAATAGAGTTACTCTCACTTTACGCGACAATATAGGCGTGTCCTTCGACTGATTTGGCACAATTTGTGTGCAAACATTGAAAAATTTTTCGGGCAAAGGCAAAGGCCATAAGTACATTTTCACGTCTAGGTGAATATTTACAGCAGCGTTTACACAAGCGAACAGACGTACGGACAGACAGACACTACGCTCTTTGGGGTCTCTGAATTTTCGTTCTTGGTATTGCCAACGTGTTGACAAAAGGAGCATCATTCTTTTATCCCTTGGTGATGGGTATAAAAAGAAAATCAAATTCGCTAAATTTGGATCGCGCCATTTGACCCTCTCTCTCCACACTCAAATATATGAGTTTGAGAGAAGACAAATGTGTGAAAAATTGTGTTATGCGAAGTGATGTAAGCTGCATAAGGGTCGGCCTTACCCGACGATAACGTTTTTATATATATATATATTTTGTTCATTAATATTTGGTACTTTTTTTTTATACGTCGCATAGCTAGAAATGGGATACGAATATGTTAACAAAGCAAATGTTTTTTTTTTCGTTTTTTTTTTTAATTATATTTTGAAGGTTTTCTTCTTCAAGTGAGATATCTTCTATTAGAAAAGGATAATATTTGCACGAACAACTATTACTTGTCATCTTTGCTTTTTAGTAAAAAAAAAAATCTAAATAAATGCTTTCGACAAATAAATGAAAGTCATTATCATCTTATTGTACGTATGTAAATGGCAGTGATTCGCACTTAAGCACGTTCCATAGGGCTTGTCATTCACAACTTGAAACTCGAATTATTTTTAATTATTTTGCTTTTATTTTTTGTTTTTTTTTAGCCTAAGTTTCTTTTCTGTCTTTTTTTTTTCTTTTTTTCTGATATCACTGTATTTTTAAAAGGGGTTAGTGAGATTTCCAATTGTTTGTATTTTGAGCCAACCTGCGTATTCCCTTAATTTTTAAATGCAATTCAAAAAAAAAAAAAAAACAATCAATTTTGGTAATTCATTATAAAACTGATTGGAAAACGTTTTTGATGCTCGGCAATTAGACTTTAAACTTTGATAAATGGGATTAGAATAAAAGTCCGGACGCGGTCTAAACAAATTATTTCAAGAACATTGGTTAGACCTAGGCAAACGAAAGCATCAAGACGATTTGATTTTGAGGATTTTTGCAGAGCGAACTTTGTATAAATGCTTCTGTGTCTTTTGAGCGACATACAGGTTCAGTAAGGCGTGGTTTTTGTTATATACCCGCCATGAAACGATAAACAGTATATATATTCAAGTTTTATTTATTTATTTATTCCACTTATACAAGAAACTCATCCAAAAATTTTGACAGTCGATTTCAATTGACTCTTAAAGTAATTCTTAGCATAAGTACAATAACATACATAACGTGTACATAACTAGCATAGAGCCACACCCACAACGGGTACAGGACCAAATTGCGATTGAACTCCTTAAGCCATCGCAAACGTGCATAAGCTTGTCAACCGATCATAGTTAACAACAATTAATTTTCGGCTCATAATGACTTTTTAAGGTTAAGAGCTAGTCTAAGTACGACATAGGTAAATTACAGGGTCCGATAAGGAGAATAAGTGATAGATATCATTTAGGTTCTTGCAAACAACTCTGGGCGGGTTAAGCAGTTCATAATTATATTTACGGTGACTAAGAAGCTTAACCAAGGTAAAATGCCTAGAGAAGCGGTTGGGGACACTAAAGCCTATTTCACCAAGTAATGCAGGCGAGTCAATAGCACCATTTATTACTTTGATTACGAAGGAAACGTCAAGAACATATCTACGTTTTTCGAGAGACGGTAAGGACAATAGAAGCAACCTATTATTTTCATAGGGGGAAAGAGAGGCGACGTATTGATAATAGGTTGGCAACGCCCAGGCAAAAGGTTCATAGACGCAATACTTAATTAAGTAAGCTTTGCTATTGATCAGCATCAGATTGTCAATCGATTTAAGCGCGTCCGTCTGTCCGTCCGTGTAACAACTATTGTAAAAATTCTCCTTATCGCAAACATGAAGTTATCGGCTCTAAACTTGGCAGAAAAATTTTCAAAGCATTCCAAAGCGATCATACGCCCCGACTCGCCTACAATGCAATATAAATTGAGAGAAATTGAGAGATTTTCCATTTTTGGAATTTTTTGCTTATTGCTGATGAAGCCCAAAAAACTCGCGATGAAAAGTTGCATTTTTATTCTGAAAAAATAAACAAAATATTAGCCACGCCTACGGAATAATGTAGTTTTTATAGAGAGGCAAGTAAGGAGAGAGAGAGAGAGAGAGAGAGAAAGATCTTTTTAATCTTTTTTTATAAGATTCCATTACATCTGAATACAGTTTTCCTACTTGTTTCAATATCTATTAAAATAAAATTTTCACCCAAGACAAGAGCGCAAAGAGCATTGGAAGGTGGAATCATTTTGATTTGCTTGACTGAGAGGATTTAAGATATTGCGAATAATAGATGATTATGTTTAACAGTTCTTTACCACTGGCAATTTAATTTCTCGAAAAGTTCTTCAATCAGTTTTCTAAGAATTTTAACTTAACATATGCATATACAAATACAAATATATATATATATATATATATATATATATATATAT
>NW_023998455.1:5137551-5157500 GCF_014805625.2 Glossina fuscipes
ATATATATATATATATATATATATATATATATAATAGTATAGCGAAAACTTCCAACGACAAAATAAAAAGAAAAATAAGAAAAACGTAGAAAACTGCCATTAATGCGCCCCATGAAAATTTTAATGAAAATAGTAATAAAAATTCTTTGGAGTTTTCTAGGGATAAATAAAAGTTTCGCAAAAACAAAAAAGCGGTATTTATGTCCGCCCATCTGCTGAAAGGAAAGAATTCACATAAATTACGTATGAAAAAAAAAAAAAGAAGAAGAATAACATCGACCGTGACTTTAGACGAATTTTAGATGACCAGTAATGCGAAGTTCATCAGCATATTTGGGACATATTCAGATAATAATTTAATTACGCAGATAGACTGAAGTACTGAGTTTATATTAATTGTATATGCGGTCGGCGGTCAGCGGTCAGCGGCTTAATCAGGCCCGCGTGTATACTTGAGCAGTTTCTCTAGACAATTCTCTATAGAGCAACATGCCACATAGGGAAACCGATCGTGATGAAATCATTTAAAAGCTTAAAATTCGTCCTTGTTATATATTTCGAACTTTTTTTTGGGAATCCGATCAGAATTTTTGCACCTTGCATGTACTATAATGAAATTAGAATACCACTCTCTTCTACAGTTTAGCATAGGAAGTAAGGATATTATATTCGGTTGTGGTCGAATCTTTTGTACTTAACGTCTTTTTAATAGGAAAAAAAAAAAAAAAACCAGAAAAATATCTTGACATGACATCTTTTTGTACCGTTGCATATATACTACTACAGTATAAATAAAAATTTTTCCTACGTAGGTTTGTTGTTTTCGAAAACTGTTGCTGCCCTCAGAGCATGCTGCACTATGATTGTGTGTCTTTGCTGATTTCGTCGATTTGCTTGCTTGCTTGCATCGTTTTTGCGGTCAAGAAACTCATAAACTGACGGATGGAAGGACAGAAATGCCTAGTTAGACAAAGATGGAGAGTATGTGTGACATTGCTCAAGAATATTGAGATTTCTAAGGATCTCTGAAATTTGTTCCTGTGTGCTGCACAAGTTCTAACATAAGAATTCGATTTTTTCCTCTTTTTCTATAGGTTCTGTGGACTCATCCATGGTACATAAGTAACAATTTTCATGGTTGTATCTTTTTTAGATTTTGAGTAAGCAACAAGTAATTCATTTCTTTTTTTTTTTTTTGGGAGAGGTTACGTTGTACCGTATGTAGGCGTATCCTTAAATCCATTTTCAATACAAGCTTGAGGGCAAGAATTTCCAATGCTTCCTGGCAAGCGTAAAGTTGATAGCTTCGTTTCTACAGCCAGGACAATACTTACAACAGATATCACACAGACGGACAAACGCACCGACGGACATTCAACATTTGTTGCTGGCACATTGCACACGTTCAACATACATTGCGCAGAGGGAGAAAAGGGGCATATTTAAGTCGATCGGGAAATTGATACTAATCCAGAATATCTTATATAGACTTACGGTGTGATAAACCGAATATATCTCCATATCTATCTGGATGGTGGATATAAAAATTATTGTTTGGTGAGAAAAGGTGTTTTACACCTGGCGGGAGTTATGTGGATATGTTGTAATGAATCTTTTTTTATGATCACATTTGGTAAAAAAAGTATTTTTCATCTCTAGCTAAGTTAGCAGAAAGAAGTGCTTAGTAGAGTGCTGCAGTTTTCATTTCGAGTTTAAATGCTTTCAATTGTGCTTGCTTTCTGGCAAAAAGGTTAAGCTAACGCTTGCTGTTGTTGCTTGTGTTGTCTCTTATTATTATTACTACTACGTTCACTTCACATACATATTATAATTTATTAGAGAAGTAAATATAATTAAATTTTGATTTTTATTTTATTTGAAATAAATTAAAAAAATTTCTAAAATATTTTATTAAAAATAAACGGATAAACGGGCCGGAAGGGGAAGATGCTAAAAAAGCAAAATCAAAAGCAGATATTTTTTCTTATTTCATACATTCGTGTAGTGGGCCCGTGCGACTTTTTTCCATCTCAATAAGTGTACAAACTGTTTCGCAATAGCAATCTGCACTGACTGAGCGAATCCACATTAGTCAGTTACTAGGGACAACTTTAATAATAACACTCTGAACAGTTGTTTCATATAAAATATATGTATGTAATAAACAAAAGTGATTGTTACGCGACAAACCTAGATGACGCACGCAAGCATATAAATTTCTCCATATTTTGCATATGTAATATGTAGTCTAAAAAGTATTGAACATTTCAAAGATAAACTTTTAATTGACATTCACAGATTAACTAACTTTGCATTGTTTATGCTTAAGTGCAATACTTTTTCGAATAGTAGGCAGAACACTATGTACAGGATGCTGACCCCACAACATATTGTTATTGTTCATGTTAAACTTTATGAAGTACTATCGCGCATCAATGTGCATACATGCGCAATTTTTAGAGCAGCGTACACACAAAACACAAAAAGGAAAAACAACGAATAGCTGGTTTCGACAAATGACAACATGCACACAAATCTTCAACGTTGAGAGCAACAATGTAAAGTCACTTATGCGTGCACATATATATACAGAAATAAATAACGCAGATATATAAATTTTGGATTGAATGCACTTACTCGCGACGAGTTGTCCTAGTTGTCCTACTTGTATTTACCATATAAATACTCGTTTGAAATATACAAGTGCGCAACGTAACACACACACACACACGCATATGAGTGGGTAAAATAAAACTATCGTTACATCGTCATCCTTATCGTCCAATACAGAGAGGATATCAGCAGAAGTTCATATTGCAGATTGAACATAATCTCGGTGACGCCAGTACATATATATTGCGATTTTTACTAAGCAAATCGCGCGCCGAATGAAACCAATTTTTATTAGTTTTCTACCATCTGATCAATGATATTAACATCTCAATGGACCTCGCAAATCAAGAGGCATTTGTTCCTGTGTGATTTGCGGGACTTAACAATCGTGTTTTATAATAGCTTTGCTATCGGAGACTTCGCCTATGAGTAAAACCTTCGGACTACCAAAACTGATATGCAATCAAAAGAATTATGGCAAGATCACTCATTCGCCCCATCGACCACAACGCCAGAATATATTCCTAAATATGAGTTCGTATCGAAACTCTGGTAGAAGCTGGTCGACATTCAAAGAAAGTATTCAGTGAGAATCGAAAGAAAAAAAGAAGTTGTCGGCTCTCGCTCTAGATTAAGTGTATATCTACGTATATAGTGAGATCATTAGTAAATACTTTACAACGCAACTCTAACAGACGTAAAGGATATGTGTCCGACCTCAGTCGAAAATCAAATCAACGATTTTCAATTGCATTCTGTCCGTCTTCTGGTTTCAACTCTCTGAGCTAAGTTTAACTCGAGCAATTAATTAATTAAAAAATGCTTGGTAGACTATAAGAGTATATTTATAATAAGATGCAAAGAAGCGTAAGGATTAAAAAAATCGAAAGAGTTTGCAAAAAATGATAAATAAAACACAAATGAATTGTAATAGAATAGAATAGAATTGAGTGCAGAAATAATTTTATTAAAATTGCTGGCTTTCCTCCAAGCGCTTCGCGAAACAGTTATAGCATTATAAGTTATCTTGCCGCTCTATTTGTCCTTTCGCTTTAAGGGGCGCCTAATGCGCTTATCTATCGTCGGTAAGTGCAACAATAAAAAAGAAACACATAGACGCATAGTCGTCACTATAAAGTTTCGGTTGCGTATCTTTGTGTTATACTAATTAGCAAATTATGGCGTGTATTCAATTCCTGCTTGCTGCTATTGCTGTGTACAGGGTTGTTCGCGCTATAAGTTCCTCTACTTCCAACAGAGTTCAAGTTCGCAATTAACCGCATTGTCATTATATACTTTGCCATAGTAGCTGGCATAGTAGCCTTTTGTGCGAAAAAGTTTGTTTGAGTGTATGTGCGATATCCTCTTAAATGTGAAAAGTCGGAAGTACTCGTTTTGGGAAAGTTTTCCTTTTTATCATCGAAAACGTGAAAATGCTTTCTAAGCGAGCAAACATTTTTGTATGGGTATGGAGATAGATGTATTGGCAGAAGAACAGCGCCAAGAATTGTTTGGGAGGTCAGTCATAAAACTAATGAAGCACAAGCTGACTAAGAGAACTGAGTAGGCTGAGCTGATGAATAGAAAGCATTAATTAATGCGATCCATTAAATGAGCGCAAATTCATCGAGTTCGACGCTTCATATACTTGTATATATATATAAAAAAAAAAAAAGAAAAAACGAAATTACTTTTTGAATAACCTTATATTTCATGTTTCATTGCTTTTATGTCGATTAGATGCAAATGAACAAAAAGAGCGATTTATAGAAGCGACATAATGTATTTAAATGTATTTCAATATCCGTAAATGGTATGCGAAAAAGAAAAAACAACATCACTCATCCGTCATGTATGCTCTAATTGGATTGAAAAATCAATGTCGTCTAAAGAGTATAGAGTTCGTGAAATCCCCCCTTCCCCCCCTTCCCAGCCCAGCAATTTCATTACTAATTAATAAGATTTCCATTTATTCTGCATTTGAAACGTTTCCAAGAGCAACATCATCACATAGATAATTATATGAAAATGTGTGCTTTTGAATATCAACATACCTTGTAAATGTAAATTTTAATTAACCTCTTTAGCTCATTCCAAGTCCGTTAGGGTAATAAGTAAACTGACAAATTTACAAACATATCTCTCACTCTGAGCTTCCTATTAAGGTCAACCGCTTAATAAGAAAACTTGTAGGTGTAAATACACAACACAAGGAAACATGAAATTCTACCTATTTTCCAATTCTCTTTGCATGTTTCGTAGGCTTTGCTCTCTTGGTTTTTGGCCACAATCCCATCCGTTTAACATAAATAAGAAGTGTTTGCTTTTATATAGGCTTCAATATAGGTCTATAAGTAATTCGTTAGTCACGTCTTCACTTCCTATACACGCATTATATGTATCGCTCCTGTCCTTTGCACTATGGCCGTGCATTGGTCACTATATTTATCGATTTAATTATGCATGTTCGTTGGCGTTTCTTCACGGATTCCTTTACCTCACTCAAACATAATGATATATTTTTATACCCTACAGATGTATTAAGTTAGTGCGAGGTAACAAGCAGAGGTGCTCAAGATAGATCCACCTTTGAGTATAGCAATCGATTCAGAAACATTTTTTAAATCGATCCAAGTCTGTCTGTCCGTCTGTCCGTCTGATGACTGCGTCCAAGGTAAAGGTCGCCATTTTGGAGATATTTTGATGAAATTTGGTACTGAGACGTGTTTTAATTCAAAGACGAACACTATTATAACAAGTGGTTCCCATAGGAGTAGTTTTTCGTTTACTTTTCATATAACGTGTTGTTATTAAAAGTTCTTACATGAATGACTGTAGTAAGTGATTTCATGTAGGGCCGCACTATAAAACTTTTACTTATTTTCTATATCTGTTGAAATGTACTTTATAGAGAAAAACTTTATTTCTCTTTATACAACAACATACTTACATATAAAAATATTGTTTGTACTTTGTTATGATATTCACCTCCGTGTGTTTTTGATATAAAAAATCAATGCTGGACTGCAATATTCATTAATGCCTTCCCCCTTTCACATAGTCGCCATCAAATATTTCTTAAGACACGGAACCACTTGTCAGGCAATAGAAAGTTTTTTTTTTTTTTTTTAAATGAAATTCAATCCAAAAAGTTTTAAGAGAAATGCGTAAAACGTAAGTCATCAAAGTCTTACCTAATTACGGTGAATATAGAGAAAAGTATGTAAATGTGCTTAGCCTCTTCGTGTTTAGAAAGCAAGTGATCAGTTGATGGGAAAGTAAACAACAAGTGTTTTACGGTTACAAACGCTTAAGTGTACCTCTGCTACCTCTGCTTATATTATGGCTATTATGGCATTGACCAAAGGCAAAGGCAAAGTCTAATAACCGGTTCTACGTCCTTTTTACACTTTTCTCTTTTTCATATAACTTTTGCCCAACACATGCGCACTAAGTTCTCCTATCGCGATTCTCAAAACTCTTCTACTGTTTTTAGTTATGTACATGTATTTGTCCAAGCGCTCCGGATAAAAAATCCTGTTACCTTATATCTCTCATCTGTTACCGTTCTGTTAGTTTATTGCTTAGATGGCGCGACCGAGTAGATAAAATTGTCTTACCATAAAAGAAATTTTTACGGGTAAAGTGTTAACAGTAGTTTTGTTCAATTAACAGAAGAAACTCAGTCATATGCAATAATTCAATAAATAAGAAAACTATGCCTGTTTACAACTCCCACTCGCATGGGCGCTTTTTAATAAAAAAACTATTATTATTATGCTTTGCTTTCAGGAAGACCCCTAGGTAGGTATCAAATATGAAAATCTATTGAAATTCTTAGCACATTTTCAAATTTTATCGACGAACCGTCCGCTATCAATCCTCATGTCCGAAAGTCAAGCAAGCCTACAAGCAACAAGAAAAAAGTAAACTTTCCCTGATTTTGAGAATATGTAGGCAGCAGGGAAGTTGTAAGTATATATGGTCTGACAGCTAAACTAGATTAACTCAGATGTTCGCGACAATTATCTTTGTATGCTTTGTATGCTACTTCGTATCGAGGTAAATGAATTAATCGTACACTACCTAGAAGAAGAATCCAAATGAAATGATTTGTGTTTTTACAAAATTCGAAATTGACCCAACAAAGGCGTTTTTTATGAATGCCTTGAAGTGCGAGAGAAACTAAATATATATATAGATCGTGACTCTATGTTCATTACACCTACAAATTTATGTTTTTATGAATTTTGATTGAGAATGTGATTGTGTTCATAAAAGTGAAGGCGAAAAAAAAAATATTCGTTTTATGGTTAATTTTATTTACTTTAGATGCAAGACGTAAGCTTCATATGCTACTTCTAGAGAATAATTTCATATTTTTCACTCTCTGCTCAGCTTTACAAGATCGTTGGCCCACAAAAACACTTAGTTGCCAGAATTTAAAATCATTTAAAAAAAAACTCACACATACACACACAGTCGACGGGTTCATATCATTTCTGAATAGTATCAGCCTTCAATCCCATTATGTGTAGAAATGTCATGACATTCCAACCATTAGCTGCATGTTACAGTTGTAATGAAAGTTTGGGACGTTTTGGGGCGTTTTCATCGGCGTTTGTTGGTCACTCGGCTGACTGCCAGATTGGCTATAGAGAGTAGTGATGAATCTATGGTTCATGCCTGGTCGCATGTCGGATGAAAAATTTCTTTTTAATTTTACCTAAACAGCGCCAAAGAGAGCTCAGAATCATGGATACGTTATTGTCAAAGTTGAGCCAAAGGGGTCGAAGACTTCGAAGAGAGCTTTCTCTCGGACAAATATTAATGCAAAAAGAGTGAATGGACTGCTTTTCGATATCATTGGCGGTGTCAGTTAACTCGGGCAACTTTATTTCTCGATTTTCCATTTTGTTTTTATGCTTCCGGGAAGAAATGCCAATTGGAGGCGACGTTCGTCCATTCGGCCGTATTCGAAAAATTAATTTTTTCAACAGACAAGACTCGCCATAATACCTTTCTGCCGGCAAAAAGTAACGCTTTCTCAAAATACGAAATTCTGAGTTTTGCATTCGCTTAGAAAATTGCAAAAGTGACGTCACTAGATCATCTTAAATTAATTGTACAAATCAAATTCCAATTTAAAGCAAATGTACTTCGTACTTATCTCTTACGTCATTTGAATTTAAAGAAATAATTAGCTAAAAGTTTTTAACCACATTTTTGGGTTAAGCATTTGTTGTTTCATAACTCAAGTGAAAAAGTATATGAATGAAAAAGAAAGACAACAACAACAACAAAAAAAAAAAAAACAAAACCGTAAACATTGCTGAACTATTCAAGAAAGTTCTAAACTCTAAAGCGCAATGAGTCCAAACTTTCAACATCACTGGCCCGCATTTCAAGCGAATGAGTTATTTGTCATTATTATTCGATTACAAATGATATTTGTTTCGGGGCCACGGGCCACGTTTTGGAAAACTTTGCAAACAAATTGTAAAAGTTTGCCTGAACAACTTCGAAGCGAATCGGCAAAGAAAGAATATTTAAATTTTTATGAGACGAAAAACTGTCAAAATGAAAAAATAAACAATTTTGATAGACCAAGTTTCTCTTCTTCTTATTATTTTCTTCTTTCTTCTTCAAGTTTTTTTTCCTACTTTTTTCGTTTCATATCATTTTTTGCTCCCACCCTTAGTGATATAGTTTTTAGGAATTCTGCAGCATGGCTAAGTTAAGGATGTTTGCCTTTGCCTGAGGAGAAAGTAGTTTAATTGCATTTAAATTTGTTTGAGTTGCGGGTGATGGTTTCCGGTGAAGATAAAGTGCAAGCAACCGAGACCAGCTAAGAATAATAAAAATTGCTAAGTGAAGAACTCCACGAGTACTGAATTAAAACGAATTAATGGTAACGCAAATGCAAATAATAGTCTGAACGATGTGACGGCGAGTATACGACAAAAGATCATTGACAGTAAAAGAAGAAAAAAATAAAAATAAAAAAATTGAAAAAAATTATACTTTTTTAATATTTCACATAATTGAAATCAAACGTTATCGCCATCGGCTTGCTATACGTTCGCATGAACTTCAATTGAAATGCATGAACTTAAATGGCGAACAGAATATTCCGACGGCTCTTAACTCATTAACTTTGCATTCATTTATCCATACATATGTTTTTGTTATTGTTGTCGCCACTGTTGCCTGAATGCATGCACGGCTGCAAGTACATATCATGTTGCAAAGAATCTTTAACAAATGAGATATGCAAAGATGTGACAAACGTGATAAAGGCAAAACCAATGGATAAAAGAAGAAGAAAAGCCTTTGTTGCTAATGCTTATCTTTTTATACCCATCACTGAATGATGAGGGGCGTTGGCAACGCCCAAAAGAAAATAAGATCAGAGACCCGAGAAAGTATGTGCGTTCTTGATCCGCAGTAAATTCTAAATCTATTTAAGCATGTCAGCCTGTCCGTCTGTCCGCCTGTTGTAAACATTCTCCTGACCGCAAAAACGAAGCATTCGTCTTCAAATTTAGCGGAAACATTGGAAGATCTTGCACTTAGACTGGTATTGAAAATGGATCAAATAGGTTGGAGGACGCCTCCACAAACCTCTGTTTTTCAAAAGGAATGAAAAATTAGTTTGTTGCTCATTACTCATAAACTCTATCGTGCATAAAAATCGAGATAAATGGCCACGCCTACCCACTAATGTAGCGTATCAAAATTTACTTGTCTTTTCAATATCCTTGTAGCGCGCAGAAGCAACCTTCAACTCAATGCAACGCATCTGAACATGTCCGCCTATTCGTCGGTCCATCTGTTCGTTTGCCAATTATCTAGCATTTGTGGTAAACCTTCTCCCATTGGCGCCTACAAACTTGCAAATGTATTTGGATTTGACCTAAACTTTTCAAAGGCCTTTCACACGCCCACAACGCCCACATGCTTATGCGACAAAAGCTTTTAGTTTGAAAATAGAAAAAATTGGCTGCGCCTATTCCTTGTTATAGAGCATGAAAATTTTGTTTTTTTACTTCTTTTGTCATTTTTAGGAAAGTTTCGGTCCCGACCGAATTTAATTTTCTTGTTTGTTTGTTTGTTTTGGCTCTTGAATTTATATCTTTGCTCTAAATAAATAATATTAATATTTATACGTAAAATTTACAAATTAAAGTATTGGACACATGGTCCATGGACAGATGTAAGAACATTGTAGACGGGCAAAGCCGGCCATTCCATCTCCTATGCCGCTTCGCCTAGTACAACTGTTCGCTCCTTTTGGTAATAAAACACCAAAAATAACATATTATGCAAACGGACAACTTTCATGCAAGTCCGCCCATTGGAGGATGTCTAAAGCATCATATGACATGTTCCAAATTTAAATCAATTTACTACCAAAAAGTTTACTATCCATCAGTTTCAGTCATAAAAATCGAGAAATTAGACTTTCCATCCATACAGGCGCGCCCGATATATGTTGGGATATAAAAAATAGATCTATGTAATCCAAATTCCGACTTCTAAACTTTTTTGTTTAATCGCTACTATGGGCCAATTTTAATTTTTTGAACTTGGCTCACTGTTCATGCGAAATTTTATATGGAGTGTGCGGGGCCCGAGAAATAGATCCATGCGATTCAAATTTATTCCATTTAATGTTTTTATCAAATTGCTATCATCAACAAATTTTCATCATAAAACCTAAAAAAATCCGTCTGGATGTTACATACATCCGCACAAAAATATAATACGCTTAATATAGTCTTGTGTCGCAAGTGAAAATACAGCGTGTAAGCACAAAGAGAGAGAGAGAGAGAGAGAACAAATAAATAAAATATATCCAAGCATTATTCCCTCTAAGGTAGTTATTTTGATAACGTTATCAGGTGCATATTAAAAAGGTTCATCCCGTGCCCTGAGAGGATCCAATACATAAGCAGAATTGAATCTGATGAAAAAGTTAAGTAAGAAAGCTGCATAAACTTTCATTAATACATACTAAGAAAAATATACATAATTGGAATATTCGTCATATCTCTAGGAGCAGTATGTGTAAGGCAAGTAGCGTAGGATATATTTCTCTTAATTATTTCAATTCGCTATGGTTATAGCTTTCATCCTTACTGCCCTATATATAACAGATTTTCGGTTTTCCCATTTTCGCTTACTTTGGTCACAACTAACGACGTTAAATAAATTACCTGAAAATACTTGAAAAAATGTTGAACACTATTTAATCCTTCATGGCCTGCATTCAATATAGAGCATGCATCGTTGTGGCCGCTGCATTTTTATCGATTATGCACACACATGTTTTCAATGGAATTGATTTATAGGACTTATAGACTCTCCTATGCATGCAAGGAAATATGTAGAAAGGGAACACTTTCGTTCTCAAAGTACTGCTCGGCCTTAAAATGTGTTTGTTTGTGTTGAAAACTTTAGTTTCATGCAAGCGAACTTAAGTAGTTCTTAAGCTTTGCTAATTTATTTTTATAGCGTACACCCGTATGAACTAGAGAGACTTTAGGGATAGATCCATCGATCCAGATCGAATGGAGTGATGAGAGCTTATTTCTCCACCTGTGTTTCCATGTAATTTTGTCTTCATCCTTATGATCGAAGTTTTTAAATAATTTTGCTGCCTTAGGTGCCTTATCCTAAGGTAAAAGTAAGTAAAGGCTTGCTAGCGAGTTTCTCTGCAGCAGGAACCAAAGAGGTACCATAAAAATTCTAAAACAAGCGTTTAAGCATTTAATCTGTTTTCGTCGAAATGAAATGCATCCAGAATTCGGTATAAGGCATAAGGTAAATAAAATGACTCTAGATTTCTAATTTGGGATTATGGGACATCTATATACGAATCCCGCCAACATAGCGTAATATAATGCTTTTTAGATATTCACTAAATATTTTCGCCATCATTTGTATTCATTTCATTCGTTGGCATTTTTCCCCATTGTATGTAAAAACGTACAAGTTGTGTACGTGTATGCGGTTTCAACGCTATCTTTATTGCATTCAGTTGCAAGAAACTTTTATGCTTCTGTCGATTCTTTCAGTATCCTCCGGCAAGTGGAAAATTCATCATTGCTTAGAGTGTGAGATCGGCTTTCGCGCGTATTTTTCTTTTTATTGCAGTTTGCAGCATCATTTCTCTTTGGGATTTCACAATTTCTATGCAAATCTAAATGATTGCATTTTATTTAAATGAACATAAGTTTTATTCGCTAAGTTATTAGTTGACAAAGTTTAAGTTTACAGCTCTTTGTTGTTGCTGCTGTTTTCCATTATTGGCAAAAATTGAAATTTTCCTGCAAAAATCATTTAATTCAATTTCGATTAAAATTGTTAATAAAATTTCATTTGCCTGAAGCATTTTAACGAATAAGATGAACGAACCATATCTCCGTCATATCTCGCGAGCTAATCAATTCAATTTATTAAGTTAGTGCGGTCGTATGTAACACGCAGAAAGGCTTACGATAGACCCGCCTTCTTCTATACCACTCGATTCAGAAAGATAATCTGAATTGAGCCAAGCCTCTCTGTCCGCCTTGTGTCGGCCCATGTGAGGTTATGTTCAAGCTACAGGTCGCTATTTTTGAGTGGACCAAGCACGACGGCTATTGAAAATTATTCAGATCGGTCCACTCTTTCGACCACGCTCTATATAAAGCCGTATTCTGAAAAGTCGTTACACAGAAAAAAATTGCAATTTTCAAAATTGAATGAAAACTTTGGACTGGTTGGGCCAATTTTTGAACCGCCTCATATAACGAACACTGAAGTTCGCGCGACAAGACGGTACAATTTTCAATGCTTCATGAAAAAATTTCTATGGTAATAGTAATTTCATATATAAAAAAAATAACTCTAACAAATTTGGGATGATCTCGGCCCATTTTTTCGTTCCTATCCTAGTTTTAATATGTGGTGATGACAATTGATCATCCATAACAGTAATTTTACACAAAAGAGAACTCCACAAAATTTGGACCATCTACGACTATTTTTGAATCCTGCCCTGGAATTTGGGCGCGCTTCCCCATAAATACGCATATGAAAAATATGCCTTTATGCAGAAACAAGATATAATTTTTGTGTTCTATAATAAAAATAAGAAGAATTGTGTTAGACAATGTTGTGTAGGGTATTTAATGGTCGGTCTTGCCAGACTACAATGTTCTTACTTGTTTTCAAGTAACCTTAAAGTTAAGAGTTACGGGAGACGAGGAACGTCTATATAAAGCTACAGGGCTTTTGCGAATCTTAACAATTTAAATTAATCATTAAGTTTTAAGAATATTCAAGCGGGTTCAATAATGATATGTATTCTCATGATATGTTCTCATTCACACACGAAGACATTTTGTGAACATCAATACAACCTAATTACTGTCAACATCAGGCGTGACATGAAAATGAAAAATATTTTCTCTCTTTTCTTTCGAATTTACTTTACATGAGCATAGGTTTGGTTCGAAATGGAATCATGTTAACGATAGTCTACAGGAAAGCATTGTGCCGTAAGTAATGAATATGAATGAAAAGGTAGATGAAAAAGATGTGCCTGACAGTTTGGTAATCAGAAATGCTGCTGCTTTTTTTAATCAATGGTCATAATGAAAACGCATGCGAAGAGCGCACAAAAAGAATCAAAAAATGCAGAGAATTTAATTAGACACCTAATGAATGATGAATGATGAATACGGATCCTATGAATTAATTGGCTATTATAGTAAATAAATTGCTAGAATGGTTTACTGAAATCTCTGATACTGGCTTGCACATCGGCGTCACGTTAATGACATTTTACCAAAATGGCCGATTTTATGTGGATGCGTGTGTAGCCTACTAATGTAGGTAATTGATGAAAATTCAAGATTTCATATCACCTAGGAAACGAAAAAGAGAACTGTTGCAATAGAAAGGAAATCATATGAAAGGCAGTCTGAAACGTAAAATAGAAGAAGAGATAGTGGAGTAAGATTAAGTTTTCAAGCGACTGGAAATCTTTACAGAAAATTCAACTTGAGCTGATTCAAGTTAAAATCAGTAAAAATTGTAATTCCTTCTGTTTATGGGAATGAACAGAAAACATGAGTACTGTCGATATCATAAAAAAAGTATTTCATCAGCTTTTGTAAAAATTACCATATATCAGGCAATCAGAATCTACAGCATCTGTGCTATGCGAAAGAGAAAATAAAATAAATCGTATCACATGCCATAAGCCAAAAGTGATTTCCGGAAAGCAGATCTGGACAAAAAAAAAAAAAAAAAAAAAATGTAGCTGTGTATGTGAAGCAAAGGAAAGGATTTAAATGCTATTTCCTCACATCTATCATTTGCATCGCCTGCCAAGGTAACAATTGATGAAACTTTACAAGTCCGAGCGAAATAAGGAAACTTTACGAGTCTTTTATTTATTTATTTTATATCTTTTTCTTAAAATGTAGGTCGTCAGCCACAGTGTGTGACAGTAGGACATTAGGGCATCTATTTTTCATATAAGCAGATCAATGCTGCCATTAAAGTTTATGTAGGCTGAACGCGTAACATTTAAAATTTTATTACATTAGTCGCCTATTTGCAGTACAGATATATATATATATATATGTACTAAAGGACGTAGGTTTTTCATATAAAACATAATGCGTTTTTTTTTTTTTCTTTTTTCAATTGTGTATTCTTTCCTTTTACTTAATTTCTTTCTCTTTTTCTGAATTTTTTATTGCATTATTTTTAATTCCATTTTATGCGAATTGGTTGTGGCTGTCGTAAGTCGTTTTTTTTTTTTAATGAAAAGCTTTTGCTTTTGCTGGCAGTAGTCATGGGAACATAAATGATATTATTTTTCCCTTTAAAAATTTCTACTTGAAAGCCAAGCGAGTGACTATATTACCATGTAATGCGGCTAACGTTTAATGACCAAGAAGTGAAAAGAACTCTTTAAGGATGTTTTTCATGGAACACTGTTACCAAGCTTAAGCTAATAATAAAATGCTCTATGTCTTTAACATCGTATTGCCGAACGTTGGGCACATACATATTTCGCCTAAAATGAGTCAGCTGGACTCAAACATCAAAATTGGACATTTTTAAAGAGAAATACAATTGCATTTTAAAGAAAATTCATTTGAAAGGGTTTTCATATAAATCTTTATTCTATTTTTAGAATAGATTTTCCGCAATCTGTTTTATTGCATTTAGCAGCTGGACCTGCCATACCTTTATTTTATTTGCATTAGGCTTGAACTCCACAATTCAATTCGAGGATTACATGCGGTTCGATATCGAAACCTTTGCAACGCCCAGAAATATGCTTCACAGGCCTCGCAAAGTGTATATGTTCTTGATCAGCATCAAATTCTGAATCGATTTAAGTATGTCCGTCTGTGCAATGTCTATTGTAAGCATTCGCTTGACCGCGAAAAATGAAGCCGTCGCCTGCAATGTCCGCACGTGTTCGGACAGACACCTTTGTTTTCCGTGTGCTTTGCAACTTACTCCCGAAATACGACACATACCCCATACAAACTTGGATTTTTATTTTGAAAATATGAAAAAATCGTTCACCGCCCCACCCAATATTATAGAATATGAAGTTCTTATCCTTGTTCTTTTCCTTGGTTAATGAGCACAAAAGATCCCGTTCATGACGGAGTATAATTTTCTTACTTGTTCAATACACTATCCCCAGATACGGAAAATTTCATGCCAAATTCATCCCGTTCAGTTGATATGTGTTGACTATCTGTGTTGATCTGGCTTCAGTTGAGAACAAATACTCATCGATTATAATGCTTGCGTCAGTTTTACGACTCTATTCCAATTTAACACACAGACTTGTCTTTTGGAACTAAGAGGTGGGAAGAAGAGGGACTTTCAATTTCTATACTTTTCATATTTTTATTTAAAAAATTATTTTAATTTTCACTCATAGAATTTAGCGGTAATTCAGTTGACAGTTTGAAAAATTTCGCATTTTTAATATCTATAGATAACTGGTTCAGAAATCTATGAAAGCCATAGGTTTGAGAATATATTATAATTTAAATTATACGCCTTTACTATTCTACGTAAATATACGTAAATATGCGTATCTGTTGCTGCCAATAATCTCAGTCAGTAATGCTCGTCCTTCTTCTTTTAGAAATGTATTATAATAATTATATTAAGTCTTTCAGTAGTGTTCAAAAATTAAAGGGAATTTTCACTTTACCCATAAACACTTTTTGCTTAATAAGTTAATAGAATTGCCAGTAATGTCCGCCTGGTCTTGCTGTTCGGTTTCTCAGTTTCTGAGTTACAAGAACTTTTTGCAATCATAAAAGAATTATTGGAAATTCCCTTAATTTTTTGAACATAGTATTGTGGCCAAAAATCAACTCTGAAAACTAAATAACGATTACTATGCATGTATGTAATGTATGTGTATATATATGTTAGGCAACAGCAATGAGAAAAGTAAATACACCATAGATATAATATATGTTATCTTTAATGATTAGAGAACGAATTTGCGATACCTAACATCTTTGGAAAATGTATAATAATTGTTGCTTCACATCATGTAGATCACTTAAGGTACTTTTCTTATAATCTTTAATTGTTAAGCCTCTCCTTTGTTATGAGTTTTGCAATATCCGATAAAAACTAACATTTCCACTATGGATAGATGGAAAGATCGTTCCGACGATGTACTTTATTTACAATTTCATTTTAATGATGAACATATATACAAATTAAATACATAGTTTAAATTGTCCTTATGTGGTCGTGAGGAAAGGAATGATAATATTTAATTAACTGCCTGTGCCTTTCGGTGTCATCCGAGAGACACAAAATTATTTGTTTATATTTAACACATGCACAACAAAGCACTTGAACTTACAAGTGCTTACATACGAGCGAGCATTTCTGGATGTATTTGAATCGAAGCGTAAATAGTGTTTTATACTCACACACACACACATATATATATATATATATATATATATTTACAGGCATCCCTCGCTTAACAAGTTTAACTCGTGCCCTGCAGGTATGAAACATTACCAAAGTACCTCGTAAAATTATATAATTTAAACTTAGATATAACCTAAATGAAAAACGTGTATTCCGTGTTGTCTCGAAACTTTATTCGCTTGGCATCCAATCTCTATTATGAGACACCTTGATATAATGCAGTTCGATGCAACATATCTTATTCGCGTTGTATACAAACCATGTTGTGTGATACCTTGAAACAATGAGTGAAATATCGAAACCTTATTCGCGTTGTACCGAAACCGTGTTATAAGAAACCTTAAAAACAATGAATGAAATATCGAAACCTTATTCGCGTTGTACCGAAACCTTGTTGTGTGATACCTTGAAACAATGAATGAAATATCTAAACCTTATTCGTGTTATATCGAAACCATCTTATGAGAAACCTTGTACCCAAACCAAATCTTAAGGTTCAAAAGATGATGATTAAAACTTTCTTACGCAATTTTGGCCTCCATCTGTACATATAAATGAAAAAGTTAAAAAAAAAAAAATAATAATTTAAAATTTCAAATTAGGATGGAATGGCAAAAAACAAAATATACGTTCAAAAAACGTTGCTGACGATCGCAAAATTAATGGCCATGAAAAATTACAGGTAACTTTTCTAGAGCAAGAATTAATTGAAAAAAGCGCATTTTCGGTTTTTTTGTAAATTGTGTTGTACTCGAACCGTGCAATATTCGTTGCAAATTTTTGTTGTTGCATTGAAACCCAGTTAAGCAAAGGATGCCTGTATATGTATGTATGCTTATCTATATAGTTCCTAGGGACAATTAAATAACAAGCAAGTTCAAGCAAGCGTTGTATATATATGTTGTTGTATGTTACGAATTTTTAAATTTATAAGTGTTGTTCAGATATTTTTATGAATTTATTTATTATCATTGGATTGTACTGTAAGTGTATTTGGCTTTTTCTGTTTGCTTGTAAGCCCTGATAAAATTTAATTACATTGTTATATTTATATATACACATTTGTACAATATGCATTTATTTACACATATATATATATATGCAATATTTGTTTGTTATCCACCGCAAAGACATCATCGCCCATAGTAATAAGTGAATGTAAAATTAAAAGTAAATTAATATGTAAACATGAACAAATTAAAAATTGAAAATTCACAGTGAAATAAAATTAAAACACACATAGACAAACCCCTAATAAGAAATTATTTCGTTTTGTTCAAGCGAAATTTTCCATCCCTATAGCTGAAAGCGAGAAAAACCGCTGAGCCTTTGCTTGATTAATTAAGAAAAATTTTTTAAATTTTTTAAAATTCAAAGTCAAAGTATTTCAAATTTTTGAATGTATCCTTGCAACTATCAGCGAAGAATGAAATTAAATTAGATATCATGGACGCCGCGTATTAGAATAGAATTTGGATGGGAGACGTGTAGGACAGCGTTAGTTAGGCGTTAGTCGTATATAACGCCCGGAAAACTTTCTTAAATGAAGGCTCGCTTACCTTCAACAGTGACGGTGTCATGGAAAGTTTGAATAATGAAGAAAGAGGAAAATATCTAAAGTTTTTTCAATTACAAGACGCACTGGCTCAAGTAATCAAAGAAAAAATGAGATCCGAATTTGGGAACAGGTTCGTAACGATACTGAAAGCCAAGCTCAACTATAAATGCAAATGTAAAGCTATGAATAGCTCTGAAGGACACAAGTACACCTAGTAATGAAATGGAGGCCTAAATAAAGCAATAAACACCAGCATGAACAAGCACAACGTGAACCAGCCACGCAGCACTGAAGAGCGAATAAACTTACCGCGCCAACTTGGCGATCGTGGGAATCCACCGACTCTGCTTGTGGCATTTGACTTAAAAACGTAGGTAGGTGCAGGATGCCCTATCACAGAAATGTTGGAGGCAATGGATAAAAACTATAAGCCATTAAGTTTAAGTTGCAGCAACCAACAGATTTTATATAGCATATATACGGTAACAATGTGAGTGAGGCGGAGCAAGTTAGAATATACCTACAGACCGTAAATGAATAGCTCATCAGGCGGAAGAATTCATTGTTGGCTTACTGGGTAAAGTAGTATGCACACGATTCAACCATAAACCAATAATGAGGCGAGAAATAGAAAGAGGAAGCGGTATAGAACCAACAGGTTATATCATTGCCTGATGTACCGCACTCGCAAGTACGGAATATTTAAACAGGCACAAGCAGGAGTGCAAAATAGTGTATCAAGCGTTCGCGAAGAGACACACTACACAAATATCGCAAATGCCAGCCATACTGGGACAAGTAGATCGTAACTGGACGAATAATAAACGCCAATAAATCGGACGTAGAGCGATCGATGTTATAGATGTTATAAGCTCTCGCTCATGCAAAACGTACAATCGGCGAACTCCAATAAGATTGTCAAATATATGGAAGTGCCGCAAGATATGAAAATTATGTGCAATGTGGCGAAAGTTACTATAAATCTCATCGTGATGTTTGGCGCGCGAATAGTGTCAAAAATTGTAATAAAATGCTTAAAGTAAAGGGATAAAACTCTGTATGTGATACCTTTTCAATCTTCTTCTTTCATTGGATTCACGTTGAAGAGATATTGTGCCGCTAAAGGGTATACCTTGTTGTTCGGTCTAAAGAGATATGTCGAAGAAAGGCGATGGATAATAACTTGATTTTTAACAAATGGAATACAAACAGTTTTGTTGCAAGCGACACCCGGTGCGTTAACTGAACTATTCCGTTAATTGAACTATGGCGGTGCGTTAATTTCAACTATTCTGAAAAGTCGTTATATAGAAAAAAATTTCAATTTTCAAATTTTCTCAGCAAAAGTGGGCGAGTAGTAGTATTTCGGCATTCTGACTTGGTATGAAAACTGTGGACCGCTTGAAGGAATTTTTGAACCGCCTCATATAACGAACATTGAAGTTCGCACGACAAAAAGGTATAGTTTTCAATGCTTCACAATGAAAATCGGATTATAATAGAAATTTAACATCAAGAAAATGACCGTAACAAATTTAGGATCATCTCGGCCTATTTTTTTTGTCCTACCCTAATAAGGATTTTTTTTAAGGAAAATTGATCCTTTGTAGAGCAGAAGAGTCAAGATTTTAATATCTGGTGATGAAAATTGTCCCATAATAATAATTGCATACAAAAATAAGAATTGTGCGACGTAAATGACGTGTAGGGTATTTAAGGATTAATGTTCTTTCTATTTTTTTTTTTTTTTATAGCCATATATTATAAGTAGGCTCAATGAGATTTC
>NW_023998455.1:5157510-5198132 GCF_014805625.2 Glossina fuscipes
TGTTTAGGCAGTTAAATGCTGAAGGGTATATTAGGCCATCGTATCTGTTTACAAAGTAACCGAATCGCAAGGCGATCGTTCGATGTCATGGCAAAGTGGCAGGTTTTGAAATACTCGCTATTTTCTCCACAAAGCCAGAAGGCTTACTGTTGTTGACAATTCGCAAAATGATGCCTCAAGGGAAGAGATTTAGATGAAATATTCCGGCCGCTATGAAACATTGGGTTGCTTATATAATTTGTGAAATGAAATTTTTTTAAAAACTAAAATATAAAAATCCTTTTTCGCTATTAAGGTCGGAAATTTCCCAGACTACAAGTATGCTATGTAATGTAGCGGAGATTTTATGCACGATTAAATTAATTCAACGGACATTTCGTTTAATTTTTTTATTACATTTTAACAAAATTATTTGCATTGTTGTACTTCTACTATCTTACGATATGACACTAATGGAATTTATTGTTTAGTGCGTGTGTTTGTGTGTAGATTTAAGTTAAATTCATGTTAATCCAAGTTTTTGCAATTTTTGTGCTTGAGTTGATTTTCGCATTTCACTTGGGCCGAAAATTTCACGAAAGAGAAAATTGCAACTATAACCACAGAATGTTTCTGAGCGGTTTTCCTTGTTCATACGCGCCGCGAAGCATAAAAATAAAAATTTATTAAGAAGACAAAAGAAAGAACAAAATAAATGGAATGAGAGAGAAATATTAAAAGAAGATAAAAATGATTATCTAACAAAAGTTTTTGATTTATTCCGGAAAGTGTTGAAGAAAATCCACATAATTATCTCGGTTTGCATTTTAAGTCAACCGCTAAAACTTATGACATTATGGATTAGGTTTAGCCCCTCTAATCTAACATTTCTTCCTTGAAATATTAGTTCAAAGATCTTCTTCGCCTTCCAACACATCTACCGATGCGCTTATCCAAGCAAGTCACGTTCTTTGGAATATTATGCAAGGGCAGAAGTATATTCATTTGGTGTATGTATTACACACAAGGAAATTTTAGCGAATCCGAAAAGTGTATATATTCCTAATAAGTATCGAATGGACTTAAGTATATCTGTCTGACTTTCCAACTGTCTATCCATCCGTCCGTCTGTCCACCTCTACGTTTTTCATCTGGACGGCTGTCTATCATTCCCTTTGTCCGTCTGTCCGTTCATCGGTTCATCTTTCCATCTGTTCTTTTGCTCATCTATTCGTCTATTCACTTATTCGTTTGTCTATCTGTCCTTGTGTCCATCTATCTGTTCCTCTATACGCCTACTCAACTGGTAGACAAAAAGTGAAAACTTCCTTCATATAGGTTGGTATTGAAAAAGACACCAAATTACAATCGAAGGACATATCTAGAGTATAACGTAAACTGAAAATATCTCGTTTCTTTGCTTTTTGCTTATTACTTATAAACGGCAGCACACAAACGATAATAATTTTCATGTGCTTTCTACAAAAACGGACACAATCAGTCACGCCCATTTAAAAGATAGATAAAATAACATAAAATAAAGATAATGGGTATTAAAGATTCTGTGGCACCCAAATATAATTCTCTTACTTGTTTTTTTTTTTTTTTATTCTTTGTCATTTGTTCGAATTAAATAAATTTTCAACTTAACCAAACAAAAGCAAAAATCGATTACTTTTTCTTTGCAGCTTATACGACACTTTGTTGTAGTGGTGCAGCTAGATCAACTAAACTATTTTACAATTATCTTTATTATATCCATGTCGTATACTTGTACTTATATACAGAAGTAAGGCAAACTCGACAATCATTCGAGAATACAGTGCCAAAAATCCTGAAAATTTTCAACCGAACTCTATGAAGCAAAGTTACAGAGTTCGCTGCATATTAGTTTGCGTGCAAGACTTTTTGCTTTCGACTTTCGGTACTGATTAAAACGTAAAGAATATACTTCAAGTTCTATAGCATAATATATAAATGAAATTTTCTGAGAAAAGTATTCACTCGAATATGAGAACAATGCCAAGGATTTAGAAAAGAAGCAATGAAGACGTGCCCCTTTCCCATTGACCGTTACCCGTTACCCAACAAGTGAAATGTAGACAAACTCAAATCAACTTTCTTTCAATATCTTCTTATAAGTTTCACAAGTCTCTGAACAACTTCACCTTGTTTCCAAAAACTCAATTGTCTTTAAATTCTCCTTTCCCCGACTAAGATTATTGATCAAGTGTCCTCTCTGTTGAAATTTCTGCCTTTTCCGAAGCGAGTAAAATTAGATTTGGAAGCATTGGGAAATGATTCGGAATCGACATAAGCGTTTCTGTCCCTCTGTCCATTATGTAGGGTATCTAAAGGACAGCCTTACTGGTTCTATTTATTTAAAGAAAGGTTTTTTTTTTTTTTTTTTTTTATTTTAAAAAATTTTGTTTTATTTTATAATTTAAAAATTAAAGTTTTCGAATTATTTCTCTTTTATGATTATATTATCTTTAGTGTTAATATTCACAGTAAGACATTATCTGTATTCATTCAAATTGAAATTTTTTACTGCAAATATGTTATCTTAAATTTTAGCAAATTTAATATTTAACTAAATTCAAATTTATTTACGCCTCGGGCTTGTTTTATTTGCCAAAAGTATATTTAATGCATTCATTTAATCATTATAATCATTTCCTCTCATCTGGAAAAAAAAAAATGTAAATTTGTCAGAATGTTATTGTAACAGTTAAGGAAGAATTTCGGATCAATATGTATTCACATAGCACAATATTTATGCATTTGCTTAGAAAGATTTATTTATTATTGTATTGAATGTTCATTTAAATGTTTCTCTCTCTTTTCTTTTTTTTTTTTTTTTTGCTATGTATATGTAGAGAAATTATATTATTGTCTGAATTTCAAAAATGATTCAATGCCTTCGGTACATTTATAATAAATATAGTTATTATTTATGTCATTTATATTCTATAAATTATTATTGACAGCAATGGGTTAATAAATGCATCACATCCGATACATAATAATTGCCACATCACGAATATAGAATAAAATTTCAAACATAAAATGTTTAATATCATCAAACTAAACTAAATTGATTTACTTTTTAATTATTTTGGATCGAAAATTGAAAATACATTTAGTTATACACTACACGACTTTTGGTACTGTGCATACTACGTTTGTAAATGTAAGTATATCTAACATCTGAACGGCGTTGAGATAGACCCACCTTTTACTATACCGGTTGGTTAATTTTTTTCATCAACCCAAACTCGTCCATCCGCCTGCCCGCGTGTCCCTCTGTCCATATGTTCAGTCTGCAGGACGCGAATTTTCGATGAAATTTGCTACACTAGCGTGTTTTGACCCAAGAACGAATTACATTGCAAATGGTTCGGATCGGCCCATTTTCTCAAGCACTTCCTATATAACGGCTTATGTTGATAACTTATTGCATGAAAACATAGTGCAATTTTGAGAATTTCGGCGCAAAAATCGTTTTGTAACAGAGTTCCGGCATTCTAAACTGATGTGGAAATCTTCGATCGGTTGGGGCAATTTTTTGCCATATAATCCCTCGTACGGTGTTTAAATCTTTACACGATAAAAAGCCCTAGTTTTCAGTACTTCTTGATGAACATTCGTTCGCAACAATAATTTGATGTAAAAATTAATCTTAGTGCATAGGTCTATTTTTTGGATCCCAATCCCCATGAGGACTACAATGAAAAATAAGACTTTGTATGTGCAAAACGTCTAATTGTTTATAATTTACGATGAAAATTGATGCTTAGCAAATTAATCAAAGGAATAGGTCAGGGAAAGACGAGGAAAGAGATTGCAATGGGCAGATTGTGGCCGCAATCTATTGGGTGTACATCCAATTGGTAGATGCTAGGCCTCTTACTTGATTAAGTACTCATTGCAAGTGAGACCGACGTAGACTCCAGCGCACTTGAGACCTAAACTCGCGTGTCCTGGTTTGATAATCGCAATCGTTGTCTACTTGGCTACTTATCCGGTTGTTAACGCGATACTTTGGACGTCTGCAGCATCCGGTCACGTCTCAAAAGAAAAACCTGATAAAACTTCTCTTTCAGGCAATGGAAATGTGGTGAATGTACCCGCCTCGAATGACATTTGACGAGTAAATGTAAACCATTTGATGAACGGAATTAGTAATTTTCATATACTTGCTGCCTTTGATTTTTTGCATAGGGCCATCTAAACTTTAGAACCAAGAAAAAAGTTTAAAAAGAATATCGACCACAGCTGCCCCCAGTTCCCCTTTTATAGTTATTCCTTTGAGAGAGTTGCATAATACTTATAGTGATAATTAATATCGTGGTGCGCCGTTGCATAGTATATTTCATATTCAATGTAAGTTTTTAAGCCTTATAAAGCATTATTGACCTCATATCTATCAATGTTAGGATCGACAAATGAAAAGTTAGATGAGATAATTGATATAAAAACCTGAAATAAGCGCAATCGATTTTATTAAATTTTCTAAAATTTTTTTCTGAATTTTACGTTGACGGTATGCTTACAAGAGCGCATTCCTTGCTGCATCAATGTGCTATTTTGCAAACTTTTACAAAAAAACTTTTATCATTTCACACTTTTACGTAAATAGAAAAAGAAAAAGAAATTAACTATAATTGCAACCGCACTTTTTCAGTCCATTTGTTACTGAAGTGGATGCATTTGTAAGCTCTAAAGTATAAGCTATGAACTATTAACAGCAAACATCAAGCAACTTTTCATTTGCGGCTTTTGGTTTAGCTCGAAAAAGTACCAAAAATATTGCAAAGCTATAGCTAGTGAACACTACTACAGGCTCTTCGCATGAATTATGAGAATCTGGAAAAATATATGATATTTAGTGTATACAGAAAGGATGGAACTCAAGAAAACGGCTTCATTCGATTTTCATGAACCGCTTATGTCGAACCTGGACTTTGCATAGCCGAGTACATAGATGAGAGTTGCGAATACAATATCATAGTAATTGAATAGGTCTTGAAAAACGCCTATAGACGTTTGATAGTCAGGTAGATAAAACAATTAAGAAAATTATATTCGATCGCAAAATCTGGCTGAGTGGCCGAACAGGCAAGAGTCTCGACTAGCAACTCCAATGGTCGTGGGTTCAAATCTCAAGCGCGATGGAGTTTTTAGTAAAAGCCGAAAGCCTTAGATATCTAGTGCTTTAAGACTTTAATCTTAGAATTTATTCTCCGGCTAAATTTATAATAATAATAATAATAATAATATAGTCGATCGCGATTGAATCTTTTATATCCGTCATCGTTATTCTGAAAAATACATAATATGGAGGAGGCGCGATTGATTTTTTCTATTTTCAAAATAAAAGTTTTCGTCATATAGGTCTGTGGGCGTTGTAGCCCACCTGTCTTCTTTTACAAATTTGTAGACGATTTCTTCATTTTCGCAAAGGGGAGAAAGTTCACCACATAAACTACCCAGTTTCGCAGGCAGGCAGATGGAAAAACGAACAGACGGACATATTTGAAACTGGCTAGGAATTGATATATTTTTTGAAGTTTTTGAAACCTCTCACTGTGCATTCGAAAGGTTTTGAAAATAAAATTACATTTTGATACACTATAAAATTGGGTACACACATGGTCAATTAGTTCCATTTTTGGTCCTACATTATCGCCCGTAGAATATGCGTTCAAACAACTCAACAGAGGACTTCTCGGTTTACGTGGTGCTATGGGTGTGTCCTTCGCCCGATTCGGCCCATTTTCAATACCAACCAACAATGCAAAATCTTCCAAAGTTTTTGCCAAAATTGAAGTCGATAGGTGGACAGACGGAAGTGCTTAAATCGATTTAGAATTTGACCCCGATCAAGAATATATATGTACTTTGTGGGGTCTTTGTTGGTTCCTTCTGGGCGTGGCAAACGATTTGACAAAATGAATATACCCCTCATTTTTCTGTGATGAGTGTAAAAAATGTATACTTTGTCTACGAGCTAACTCCATACTGCACACATTTCTAAATGCACATGACGTATGAGACGAGTATTTATATATGTAGCCATACGCTCAGTGCAGAAAGATGTTTCGTTTTTATTTGCTTTTTTCTATGGTATGGAAGTGTTACAAAATTTTTTTTACGCTTTATTCCTTCCGCTTTCAGCAGACCATTCATTTGACAGGCAGTTTTGTATTACTTTTGTATGCATATGTATTTATCAATAAACACATATACGTATGTGTGTAGATTGTGAAATTTTACTGTGTTTATTATACGTTTTAAAAAGGAAATTTACTTAACACTAAAGCTCATAATGATAATAATAATAATAATAATGACAATGATGAACTAATGAATATTCTTTGCCTACAAAATCTTAATAATGGTAAGTAAAAGTCAAGCGCAAACAGCTTGAAATGAAATTTTATGAAACAACAGAGTTGAAAGGGAAATTCAACAAGTAATACTAATAGACCGTAAACTAAACTAATTGCAATAATAATTGACTTAAAGCCTCTGGCGTTGTTTAAAAAAAAAAGAAAAAATCAAACAGTACACAAGCATACATACCATGTGTGGACTAGTTGTCGATATTCTAGATGAAAAATCCTTCTCTCCTTTTTATTTATATGCAAAAAGAACAAATTGTTTTGTTTTTTTTTCTCTCCCCTCCCTTCAGCTGAGTGAGCGTACGTACTATGAATATGCATAGCCTACCTTCCTCCATCAATGTGTGCTTGTGCTGCTCAAAGCATACTAATGTGCTCGAATCTGAATGTTTATGAGCATGCCACGCACACACGCATTCTTGTTCGCTTCTATATGTGAATCTTTATTATTGCATTTCCCTAATAATTGTTTAAGCTTAAGAATATCAGTTAACTGCTTTTAAAAGCTTTCAGGGGGAATTTTCATTTTCCCTCTTCTTTATTTTCCTTTTTGCTATTTCCGTTAGCAATGGAAAATGTTTTTTGCACGAGCTTCAAACTCAATACTGTGAAGGCCAATATGTGCACATTTTTATAAACAGGAAAGCAACAACCATCTGCGCTATCTGCATCTGTCGTCCCTTCCAAATGTACCTTTTTAGCATATATACGCACTGAAAGGAATGGAGAAATCTAAATTTAAAAATGTGTATTTAAATGTTTAAATGTATTGATAACATAAAACAATTACATATTGATAAGTAAGATGCAAATTATTAAATATTAACTTGATGTTGATTTTCGATTCGATTCGATTCGATTCGATTCGAATTTTTTTTCTTCCTTTCGAATATCTCTTGCTTGCTTGAATATATCATATACGTGCTGCACTTTGGCACTTTGGTTCCTACGTATATGTGAAAGAAAAAAAACCAACCCATGATGAATCTGAGGAGTGATGTTCATAGTTTGCCCGAAAAATGGAGAAAACGTGCAATTGACAATGGAACATATTTTGATATCTGAAACACTCTTTATGCTTCTTCTGAATTTCAAAGAAATCTTAACTTTCTATATATGTATACCTATCGTACATCTATTTCTTGAAAGCGAACTTCTTCATCTTATCCACACTCTATATCATGGGCTTGGTCGAATTTTTCTGCCTTCTTGGAATAAAAGTGAAAATTTATATCGTCTATCGATTGTAGTTTATGAGTAGCGAGCAAAAGACAAGAAGTACAAAGATGTTCATAGTCTTGTGAGCTTTATAGGCATGTTCTTTGACCTGACGTTTTCAAATTCTTTTGAAAACTTGTAGGCGATTTCTTAATTCTTGCGAACGACACTAGCTTACCACACAGATACAACAAAGTTGGACAGATGGACAGACAAACATGTTTAGATGCTTTCCGAATTTGAATTCATATACTCTCTATATATATATAAAGGTATTACAAAAAGGAAATTATATTTGGGCGCATTATAATATTGGGGAGCATTGCCATAGACTACAAGTTCAAAGATTTTGCAGATTTATCTGCAGCAGTTTGTGAATAATGAGAAAACAGAAACAATTGCTTATTGCTTTAAAACGTGGCATTGTAGGCGTGTCCTTTAATCGTTTTGATCCATTTTCAATATCAAGTTTGAAGATGCCAGGAGAGCGGACTTAGGTGGACAGACGGACATGCCTAAATCGATTCGGAATTTGATACTATTCTCTCTGGACGTTGCAAACATTTGGACAAATTGAGCGTACCCCTCATTTTTTAGAGAAGAAAGTTTTCTACTGATCGAATTTACGATTAACGAATGAACGATCACTTTATCTACTTTTGCATGTAAGCCATTTGCCTTCCCATAGAGCATTTTGTGGCTACTCGACTACTTAAACTCTTCGGATGATAGGAACTGTTCAGCTTTAGATTGTTGATTACTTAATAAAATGAATAAATAAATGAAAATTTAAAAACAACAACTGGAAAGTCACAAATATAGCAATACTTTGTTGTAATTTTGTAATAAGACAAAATTATCCATATACAGGCTATACATATACATATTGTTTTTTTTTTTGAAAGACTTCTGTACTATTCGTCATATAACATAAATGTGTGCAAACGTTTAATGCAGACTCTGAACGATGTTACTAGCAAGAGTTGTTTTACAATTTGCTTGTCTTCACTTGTTCACTATCATGTTTGATTCGAACGTGACGATCGCCAAATTAAAGACATAATCCTGGATACTCGACTGCCAATGTATTATAAATTAGCTTTGGTGCCCCATAAAGACTTATTGTTCATGACTGCAGTCCGCATGGGATAGATCTGCATTGTCCAGCTAATTTCCATTTCAATCAACCAACTTATCTCCAACTAATTTTTATCACGTGAAGCGCGTGACACAAAACAAAAAAAATTTTAATTTAGCAAAGGGACAAAATGATCAAAATACAAGCAAGCACCTAATATTAATGGCCGTCATTCTTATAGTAGTAGTAGCAAGGATGAGAGAGAATTAGTTTAATTTCCAAGTTAATGAATTAGCATAATTTGTCCGGGGAAATGGAGAAGCATTACATACTCAACAGCAGCTGACAAATTATTTTTGAGCTACGTCGAGAGTTTGTTGTAACTGCTGTTGCAGTCTCACAAGTCACGTATTTGGAGATGCCGTACCATGCAAGGCATCTATGGATGCTTTACCATATACAAAAGAGAGAAAAAACAAAAAAAAAAACGTGTCGACATTTTAAGCTGCACTATAAGTTCGTTCATTTGATTGTGTGCAAGTGTTTCTATCATCATTGCTGTAACTTTTACTACATAAAAGTAAGTACTTTATCAAAATACTATTATGTAAATAATAAACGCAAAATTACGGTAATAAAATGAGGTTTTTGGTTTGTGGTCTATAAAAAAAAAAAAAAAAAAAAAAGATTCAACTGAATTTTATATTCTTTCTCTTGTAACGACATAACTAATATAATCACATCATCCCATCAAATGCATATAGAATAGTTAAACGGAGACGACTAAGAGAGAAGAAAGAAGAAGACTGTAACTAACAGATGGTGTTGTTTTTAAAATAAAAATAGAAATAAAAAAATAAAATAAATTCGTTTGCATCATCAATGCGGTTAATGGTTATGATGATGTAAATGATTTTTCTGCGCAAGTTAGCGGTTTATAAAAAAATATAAAATAAATTTATTTACCATAAATTCATTTCAACTAATATGCTGTGCATGTATAATAGAGTCAAACGCACATCTGCGAGTATAACATATATATATATATATATATATATATGTATATGAATTTATTGTACTACAAAATTTAGTTGTGTCTCTCTAATAAGAGCAACAAAAACGCAACTGTCATCGCAACACACATTGGCTCCCTCCCAATGGAGATTCCTTTATACTAACGGCATATTGTACGTTTCGAAAATGTGTGCATGTTCAGAACGTCTTCACATTTTCTTGACATAATAAAGTGGTTGTTTAGCATGATATTGGCGTATGTCATGTCCTTTATGTTGCTTACAAACGCTTGTGCCTTTAAATTTCTGTCAAGCTGTCTTCTATTTATTTATTTATTTATTTATTTTTAAATTCAAATAATACACTTATGTTCTACGTACGAGTGTAATGTGTGTGGAGACAGAACTGTTAGCTTTTAAGAACAGAAGCCGCAACAGAAGTTGTTTATACGCGGTTTGTTATGAAACCAGACATAAAATTGTGACGATGCATCTCTTGCGCCGTCATATGTCGGTCGACTTGTTTACGTTTGGCTTTATGCAATTCAGAGCCAGGATAGCCTAAAAATTTCTTTCAACAAATGCTCTAATGAACGCTGGATTGTCGTAAACAAAGGATACGAGGCATTGCCATCTCTTTCATATAAAAGCGTAATTGTCCCCGTTATTTATAAAATAACGTATTGTAACTGCTTGTTGCAGATGCAGAAAAAATCGAATTTTATAATAGGGATGAATACAGTGAATAAAGTGAGCAGCGCTCACATTGGGCTTTATATTCATGTGCATTGCAGGAATCGCATTTGCTATATCGATGCTCACTTTTCTTAACATATGTACTTCTACCGACGGCGTACATACCTTTGTATACGCCCCACCGAAGGATAGGGATTGAAATATACATTTTGTTAAAAAGTTTGCAATAATTAGAAGGAAGCTTCAAATACCCCCTGACGTATATGTATACATGTATATTGATTAAAGTCCGAATCCAGTTTAGGCATATGCGTCTATCTGTTGGACTGTCTACACTCCCGCTCGTAGAAATGGACATTTCGTCTTCAAGCTTGGAAAAATACTGAAAGTTCTTATGCTCAGATTGTTATTGGCGATGGGCTAAATCCGTCGAAGGATACGCCTACAATAGGGTATAAACCATCTCTGGTTCTCGGATGTTTACCTTTCGCTCACTACTTATAAATCACAGGACAGGAACGGCATAAAATTGTGCAGTTGTCTCCTACTCTCGCGCGATACTGTCGAGTATGAAAAAAAATTTCTTTTTCCCGTTTCTTTAAATCTTTTTTAACCCTTAGCTCGCCAACTTGTTTTGAAACGAAAACCCTACTACATGACCTTCAATTACTTATGGAAATGTTATTGTTGTTGTTTACAATTCGAGCTCCTCTATTTGTTCAAATAAGAGGGCTTTGCACAAATCTGTTTTGATCTGGATTTGTGTAAAGAAAAAATGTTTAAAAGGTAAGAAGAATTTTTTTGTTATTGTTGCAAGTTCCGTAAAAACTTTGGTCCAACTCATAATCCCGCAAAGAAATGATCAAATGTAACACAATTCCTTGGCGCATCTCTTTCTCAAATATAATCGTCGCTTAGGTCCTTTCCGCAAACAATGTAAACGACACGAGAGTCCGTCCTGAGTCGCATTACAGTATAATAATACACATTTTATGGAAAATGGACCACTGATGTCGCCGATGTCGGGTAATAGAGTAATGAAGAAGAAAATATTTATTTTTTAAATACCATTCTAGCTGATCTCTAATCTTTGTAGGTAAAAAATTCATTGTCACTCCTAGCTCCAAGAAATTTCTACATCTTTGCTTTTGTTGCTTTCATTATGTTTTGCCTTTAATTTTTTTACATATTTTATACTTCACTTAAAGTCTACTTCAGAGGAAGATAGAAATATTTTTTTGCATCTTTTAATATATCTTTGCTTTTACTTCTATCGCAAAGTATGTGCCATTTATGTGTCCAGGATTATATTTATTGTGCAAAATTGATAGATTGATTTTGAAAGTGAGGTAAATAGATTTTATATCTATCGCATTTAAATGGTTCGACAACGTGCACCAATTTACCTTCACATTTATCCGAAACCTCCTCCATCAGATGTGAATGCTTCTATGTCAAGTCCAAATATCTATAAAATATAAAAAAATTTCTTTATAATGTATGCAATCGAAAATAACAGTTATTTCAAAAAACTAATAAATTTAATATAAAAAAAAAAATAAATAAATAAATCAAATAAAAGAAACTTAAAAATGATTTCAACCATTAACAATAACTGAACAGATGATGTTGATTAAACATTGCAATAATAATTGATTTAAAAATTGTTGATACGTATGAAAGTGTAAGAAAAAAGAGAAAATAGTAAAAGAAGAAAGAAAAACAAATCTGTATTATGGGTGCCCATCCAAGCAGTATTCTCTTCGTTCATATGCACATAAGCGAGTTTCAAGCATCTATTCGTTACCATGTATCCATCTATTGGATATATTCCGTCAGTCAGTTCGTCAGTCAGTCAATCATTGAAAAGGCTTTTTATGTTGCTTTTTGTACTCTTTCTGTATTTTCTTTTTTTTTTATTGCTTGTTATACTCGCTTTTTTCCAGTCAGCCAACATCAATATGCTTGTAAATCGCTACAAAGTACAAAGTACTAGAAAGTACAAAGTCATATAGACTTTAGCTACGCAGTTATATATTTACGTACACCATACATACATGACCATATGTGTTCTCGTTTACGCAGAGATGAATATTTTCTTTCTTAAATTTACTTTAAAATTTGCGAAGCGATAGCGTGATGCAAGGTTTGATTTTACTCCTACTACTGGCGAATCATTTCGGCATTTCGTTTGCAAAATGTAAAAAAATGTGTCTCGACTACTATTAAACAATATATGTGCTCCTGGTCTTTGACTATCTGACCTACTACTTCAGTAATTTGAAGAATTCTTCTTAATTCTTCTGCTAACTAATATCCAAAGGCAACGTAAGACACCCTCAAAGTCTACGAGGCTTAAGTATTTTTGATTCTATCCAGCTACGCGGAAAAGGGATTAAAGAAGGAAATCAAAAAAAATAAAAGAAAAGTGTAAAGCAAACGAATCACTAACTGTTTACTATCTATCTGTTAGCTTTTGTTTAAATCATTCCAAAACGATGGTTGAAAGTTAGGTTAGATTTTAAATCTATATGCGTTAGTGTACAAATCGAATCTTTGTATTAAAAATTAGTTACTCTGCGAACGTTTCCTTTGAAATTTCGGGTATAGTTGGGTAACTTGGGTAGAGCTTAGTCATTGATGTTTGTACGACATAAGTTTTAGTTTAAGTTATTTATAACAACGCGTTCAGTATTTACCGAAGCGTAAAGACATGCATGTCATGGACCAGCATTTCTCACACTGCATCTTATTCTGTTTTAAATTGGAAACAAGTACAGCAAAAATTATGGAAATGATTAAGTTGGCTTAGCGGAAAGTTGCTTACGATATTTCGTGATAAAAATTGTAAGCTCAAGAATGGGTGAAGCAAAGTAATTCTGAAATCTGGTGAAACGGTTACATCTGATAGATATTTAGCTCAACTAGTGGAACTAAGTGAAGCCCTTAATGACGATTTTATTTCAAGCCAATCTCGGTCTGCGTGTAGCAAAAGCAATCTGGGTCTGGGATCTTCTTCCCAATGCGTCTTATTCTCTAAACCTGTTCCTTCTAATTGTCACTTTTTCATTTTGATGCGGTCGCATTTAGGTGATCACAAAAGTTAAGGATATGTGAAAATGGGTGGACGTCTTTGTCGGTTCGAAATCGCGATCTTTCTACGCTAAACTGCCCTATTAGACAGAGATGAAGCTATAGATCGAGATGAGGCATATTTCGGTTGTTAACAAACAACTTATTTGTGTATCTAATATTGGATTGTTTAGGAAGTAATTTCGTTTCCCCTTATGCGCATAAAATATTTTCTCATATGCATTTCAATTCGATAAATTTTATCGTTTAGCAGTTTGTGTCCAAGAATGCCTCTAGTTTGTCTTCATCAGTTTGAACGGACATTTCGAAACGTGGTACACCTTCGACAACAGCATTGCTGGATGGAAATTTGGCAAAGCAATTTCGCCACTTATGTTCCGCCAATACGTCCCCTTCCTAAATATCGGCTAATTTTTACTTTGCTTGAACAGCATTTTTATCTCTTCGACAGTAAAAAATTAAAATATTCCGAAAATAGTGCCTTTCACTTTCCATATGTGAAAGGGGACCAAGTAAAGACTACTGCGTAGAATCAAGTGAACTTTTTCACAAGCAAGCCTTGCTGCTATACAATGAGAATGCGGCTTAAGTATGAAGTTGGCTGTGAAAGAATACAATTAATTCATCTAGTGGGGCGAAGAAGAGAACTGACTTTCCGACCAGCCTAACATAATAAAGTGCAGCTAGTACTGCTGCTTCCATTATACTAACATTATTGGCAAGGGTTTAAAAGTTATTGTTCAAATTTTTAAACATTCCAACAGTCTGAAGGCCGGCATTACACTCTTATTCACACTAATTTTTTTTATATAGAAAATCGATGAAGAATTCCTCCTTTTGCTTTACATATACAGCGCAAGGCAATGAAATGATGATAATTATTATTTACAACTTTACTGTAATTTACAAAAGTCTGAAATAAATTTATTGATTATATATTTTACAAATGTATTGCTCTTCTTCTTACACATATTGCTAAGGAAAATACAATCTTTCATAGCAATATGTTAGATTGAAATGAGAATTCCTTAGGGCGTGGGATGCTAGATGGTGACGTGGAATGTGTAGTGGGGAGTGCTTGCGATGTACGTTGATGAAATCGTTTAAACTGTATTTGCGTTTTCTTGGCATGATAAGTTTATTACTAAACATTTTATGGGCGTCTGTCATGTCTTTCTTGACATCTGCGAACATCAAGTTTTTCATTGAAATATTTTTCTTTTTGCGTTGCTGCCTGCTGTCTGCTTCGATATACACTTACTTATAGCCGACGGAAAACGGATGCTGCTCATCCAAGTTTTTTTTTTCTTCGTTTTTTTCTTTTTTACCAAGCAAACCAGGAAATTATGGCTGCAATTATGTTGCTTATAAGGAGCTACTGTTTACATTTAGATAAGGGACGACCCGGCAAGAGGGTTGGCATTCTTTTTTTTTACTACCCCTTTTAAATCGGAAGATTAGCTAAAGCAAAAGAGCAAAGTCTTTAGGCATCGAACAACCATCGAGTGAAATAACTTACATACATACATACTTGTTACATAAAGATTCGCATAAAATACATATGCTATCGTTGGATAGTTGGTCAGTTGTTACATGAAACCTTTTTTTATTTATCTTGAATCTCCGTAACGCTCCATTGGTTATTATTAAATATGCCATAACACATTCATTTCATTTTTAGTGGGTAAACTATTTTTTTCATGGTCACGCATGTTCTGTTTTTAATGTAGGGGCAGGGCAGGCAGCAAACAATTTTGGAAGACTAACAATTCAAGATTCCAAACATGGCACGACCAGAAACATATACTTAACTTATAAATCCAAGAATTTGATAGCATAATGTAGTGTAAAAAGAAATGCCATTAAGACGGTTATCTCCGGAGGTTCGCAATCAATCGAAATGAATTCATATATAGCTATGAGTAAAAGTTAACTAACAAAAAGGAAAATTGAAAGTAAAATATAATCTTAAACGAAATGTAAAGCAATTCAGGTACATTTACATATATGAAGAAGGAACAAGTGAGAAAATTATATTTGGTCGTGATCGAATACTTTATACCTTTTCTCTCATATTCCATTATACCATTCTCTCTCATATTTGGTGGTCAAGGCTGATTTTTTCCATTTTTACAATAAATATGAAAATGTACACGATGTTGTTGTGTTCAGACTTTTTGTTGTACAGGCATGTAGGCGATGGGAGGATGAATTTGGATCGGTTTGGACTATTTTCAAATTCTTCTGCAAATTTGTAGGGAACATTTTCATTTGGTGGATGCTTATGGCGGATATTACACAGTTGGACAAACGGACTGCCGTACATTCTCCATTTGAAACTGGGCCAAGAGATATACTTTAAAGAGTTTTTTAAAAACTTGTTTCTGCGCATTATAGAGATATTGAAAAAGAACTTCAATCTTATTGGACCACAATACAAGGTAGACGTGGCCAATGTTTGTCCTTTTTGTATAAGTGCTACAGCATCGTCCATAGAGCATGCTTTCAAATTTTCGGAAATATATAGGCTGTAGTGCTTCTAAATAATGAGCAAAGGGTTGTTCTCACTTTACCGATAGTTGACCTATTTTCAATATTAATCTGAGTGCAAGAAATTCCGGTTTTCCTGCAGCGGAATGTTTATAGACATTACACAGACGAACGGACGGACTTGCTTAAACCGATCGATGCTGAATTTGAAGCTGATCAAGAATATATATATACCTTGCGAGGTCTCTCAAGTTTTTTCCTGGGCGTTGCTGGTATTTTGACGTACTCATCCTCATAGCTCATTCTCTATCTCTCTCTCTCTCTGATGGGCATAATAAGCCCATATAAATGGAGAAGAACTAACCTTTACGATTTTATAATGAAAATTGATCGTTTTGGCATATATGAATGTTGTGCGGTAAGTTTGCATTACATCGGTCCATTTTCTGAGCCTCTTCTTTCATGACAAGTAAGCGGGCTTATGACAGCAATTTTTAATATTTGCTAATTTACGATGAAAAAGATTTATTTACTCAAATCTGAATCGCACTGGAATCCTCCTTTTATAAGAGCTCCCTTGGAAACTAAGCATTCATGTGGTAATGAGATATTTACAGTATAAGCGATACAACAAGCGAACTATTGTAAAGCCTTTAAATGTCGTCTTTGTCCGATTGCTGCCTTTTAACTTGTAAATATCAATAAAGTTTTTCAATTTTTTTCATGGCAACCGGACTTTTATTTAATACAGATCAGGTGATTATCTAAGAAATTTAACTAATTTTTTAATAATTACATGAAATTTGTTTGCGAGCAATGCGGTAAAAGGCGACTGATTGCATTGCGATTTTCAAAAAAAAATATTGCTTTCTCTATATAATAAATTGTAGACCGTTAGTAAAAGTTTTTTTGATGTAAATCGCATTCGTTAAATACTTTCAGGTTTTATTTGTTCCTATACACACTCAACATACATGCGTACCTGTACTTACCTTATACTGTTTAAAGGAAGCAGAAGGTCAAAATAAATGAAGTAAAAGTGCTGTGGGAAAAAAAATGCTCTCCCTGTACCTACGAGATAATTAAATTAAATCCGCACATAATTGCCTGTTCGGCAGACTAATACAAAGTAACGTGAAAAGTGGAAAATGAATTTTCATTGAAAATTCGTCAGAGCCCATAAAATTAAGGAAAAACAACAACCAGGTCCTTTTTTTTGTTTTAAATATTTCAGTTTAAAAGGTTATCCGCATATACTAGCTGGGATTATTGCAAGGTAAACCTTCAAGCGTTAAACAAGCGCGTTATAATTCTTTGAGCGAAATTTTATTAAAATGTTTTCGGAGCGCGAGTTAGATATAGCAGAAGCGAAAGAAAATATAATTAAAATTGCTTGTCGCTTTTCTCCAGCTAACAGCGGAAACAGCGGGAAAAGAGCGAATCACGAATCAATTGCCGATTTTCCCGTTCACTACGATGCGAAGTCTTTATCAATTGACGGTAGAGTTTACAATTTCGACGAGGTGTTCTCCCCCAATATCTCCAACGATGTAATGTACAATGAAAGCGGAAAATTTGTTGTGAATCACGTGTTAAACGGTTACAATGGATCCATATTCGCTTATGGTTCGTCATTATCGCATAAAGTCGACACAATTGAACAGGGATTCATGCCGCGGATTATTGAGGATATATTTAATAACATGTCGAAAATGAGGCTACAATTTGATTTCGCTATTACGGTTTCCTACTATGAAATACATATGGAAAAGTTATACGATTTGCTAAATAAAAAACCGAGTCTGACCGTAGTTGAGCATAATGATGGCAAGGTGGATGTAAGAGGGGCAACAGAACGTTCCGTATTGACACAACAGGATGTATTTAAAGCTCTTGCAGAGGGAAAATCAAAAAGACGTTTAACAAAGGCCGGTAAAGTTGAGTGTTCCTCCCATTCAATATTTGTGATTCAAGTGAAGCGGAAAAATATTGAAACTCAGCAGGTCGTTTGCGGTAAATTACATTTGATCGATTTAGCTGCATCGATGAAGATGCCAAAGACTGGCAATATGCCCAGCGAAGCGAGAAGCATTAATCGATCTCTGTTAACGTTCGGAGATATTGTGTCAAAGTTGCAAGCGGGTGAGAAAACGCATATGCGTTATCGCGATTCGAAGCTAACTCGGCTACTACAAGATGCTTTGAGTCCTAGTGCTAGAGTAAGCGTTATACTTTGCTGTTCGGCGAACGTTAAAGACAAGGAAGAAACTAAAACTGTTCTCGAATTTGGACGTCGTTTAAAGACAGTAAGCCATAATGAAGCGCTAATCCCGGAGAAATTGTCCGATCATAGTAAAATATTGAAGCAATACGAAGCAAAATTAAGTCGTTGGCGATCGGAAAGCCACATCAGTACTGACAGTGCATTTGAGCGCAGTAGTTTAAATTCAAGATTAAATAGTCGCTTTACATCGGACTTCGATAGCTGTACCGAATGCTTGTGCTCGCAGCACTCAGCTGAGTTAAACAGTAAACAGGAGGAGATTAGTCAACTGAATGAAGATATTGAAAATTTAAAACAAAAGGCTCTAGAACAGGAACATTCAATTAATCAAATGGTAAAGGAGTACGAGGCCATGAAAGCCGAATTGCTGTCAATTCAAGAAACAAACCGAGCAATCATCGATAATAACAAGTCGTTGTACACGAAAGAAGTCATTAATGAAAATTTGTTCAAGATGAAACAAGGATTCGCCAAAGTATTGCAGGTCTTATCTGCCAGTACAACAAGCACTGCCGTCCAGCTGAATCCGGATATAATCCAGACAATGAGCATTGAAGATAATTTTGCAGCATTACACGTTCATTTGGATCGAATTAAATGCTTAGCTGAAGACATCATGCATAACAATATCGCACGTATGCAAGAAAATGAATCATTAGATGAAACTGAATTTCTTAACAAGTCCCTGCCAATCATTAGTAACGTCAAAGGTAATGCAAGCGTGCAATTGAAGGTAAAAGGGAAGCCACGAAGAGCTATTTCGGTAGTTACTATCAATCACGAGAAAGAGAAGAAGCTATTTATTGTTGATAACCGTCGTGATAATAAGAAAAATGGGCAAATATTTGTCGAAACTAAGGTCGTAAGTGAGGCCTTAATTTATATTGAAAAGCTCAAGGAAGCAGATATCAATCCGAGTAATTTGAGAAAATATAAAGAGGAAAAGCAATGCGCATTAACGTATATAAGTCGTATTCGCGATATCGATACCGCCCTTAATAATGATAAAGAATTAGTACGAGATAGTGTTGAATTGCGTCGCGAGTTGACAAGATTGGAGAGACGCCTTCATGCTTCCATCAAGCTTTTGAAAAGTTTTCAAACGAAAGAAAACGAATGAATTACTAATATGTGACAATTTTTGAATTGGTTTGACCTAATTACTTGTACAATTACATATACCATTATACATAATTATAGGAGAACGTAAGCTTAGATATAACAATGCCAGGAGATATTGCACCTGGAGATATTCACTTGCGTATAGTTTGTTCTGTTTGTTTTTAAAACAGGTCCGGAAAACATAGCCCAAACGTAAGAAAATACACTATTCTGTTCTTATCTTTCTGCGGTCTAAACAGTGGATCACAGTCAAGGTGTGAAGAACAGATCTCATACCTAAAGAATTACTTTACTCTGTTCTCTTATCTTTTTGCGATCTAAATAGTAGATCATAATCAAAGTCTGAAGGACAGATCCCACACGTAAAGATTTACATTGTTTCCGTTCTCTTATCTTTCGACTGTCAAATATGGAAATCGGAGTGAAAGACTTCCTATCTTTTTGCTGCCTGAGATCAACGGAATTGTTTGTTTTACTTTATCGCAATCATTTTTTATATATATTCTTATGAAGCGGTTCGCACACACCGCAATTGAAGAATAACTACACCGTTAATACGTTTTAAGACAATAAAAATTAGATTAAGAATTTCTTATGCCTATTAAAGAGAGAAGAAAACCACTAATTTCGTGTTTATATTTAACCTTTTCTCTCATGGTACATTGTTGTTTCCCCTCATTCCATTGAAAGCCGATTGTTTATGAAGTATTGCAGTATGTATGTATGTAGTCTTTACCATTTGTTATGATTTGATATTTCGTTCCGTTTCAGTTTCTTTTTTCACACTCTGTATAAATGTGTTTTCAAACAGAGGTGTTAAAAAATAATAGGCACTCATCGGGCATCGTGGAATAGTTTGAGAAATCGGATTTTATATAGCGGCACTTAAAGCATTTTTAACGGTGACATCAGGAGAGATTCGTTTGAATTCTAGATTAAAACTCAAGTCAACGGCAGTCATACGAAGGATACCATCACTTTCTCAATCGATCTTAGCTTGTCTGTCCGTCTGTCTATTTTCCTTTCTTGTGTTCAGGTCATAAAATTTTGGTACATTGAGGTGTTGCGAACCAAAGACGAACGCCATCGCAAATTGCTCGGATCGGATCACCTTTTCGACCGCTTCCCATATAATGTCTTAAGTTGAAAAGTCGTAAAATGAATAAGTGTATGATAATGTAGCACATTTATTTGCAGGCCATACCGCACTATAGCCTTTCCACTTGTTTTTTTTTTTCTTCTTACACGATAGCAACAAATCGATTACGTGTTCATATGACACATGGGAAATTAATCAGAACCCTGATTAACAACTGAGAACCAATAGTGTTGGTAAATGTTTGCAGAATTTTGTAGTTATTAAAATTTGATTTGCTAAGCAATTTGTGTGCAATAAATTGATTGAAATAAAATAAAAATTTAATTTTATGAAATGAATAATTGTTTTGAAATTAATATGTTCCGATTAATATTTGTAAAGCACCTACGGATTTTTATATCTTTGCTATAATTTGCAAATTTCGATGACCGTGATGTGATCTGAAAGCGTAGATAATCAAATGGCCTTTAAAGTCTGATGAGTAGATATCCTAAAGTTTACAAAAATACCTAAATTCAGAAACATGTCTGTGCAAGGGGAGGTTCCAAGGAAAATGATTATGATTTTATATAATAATTTCACGACAAGAATATTGAAGAACTAAGTTAAATATAAATTTTATTTTTGTTTGTCATATGAATAAATGTAAAACTATCGACTTGATTAGTCTATGTATATGTAAAAAAAGGTTATTTAAATAATGAGATTAAGAAACCATCTACTGTTTTACTAGACAAATTTTCGGTAGTTGTTCCAAGCTTTTTGTGTAGGCGAGTTTATAAATTGGCATCAATCATCTAAATCATCTGATACATAAATTAATAATCTCATCAGATCATATGTTATTTTCTTCTTATGTAATCAAGGTCTTAATCGTTTCAGACCATCGCTCGATTAATTAATCTATTTTTTTTAATCCTCTTTATGATTCCGATACCTCGCTTGCATTACATGCATGCATATGTAATACCTCAGAGTCTTCCAATTGGGAATCACTGTTCGAAGTATGTAATAGAAAGCTTTTATGAATTATTTTCATTCTTGGCGTACAGGACAAAAGCATGCTGCAGTAAGCCGTTATTCGTTATTCGTACAACAGGCAGCTCGCAAAAAATTGCTCCGTTTCTTGTATCGTGGTTTCTTAGAAAGAAAAGGAAAAAAGGTTATACAAAAATTGGTTATGGGACGAAGAAAGCCAAACAATAAGGATTCAATAAACGGCTCTGGCCACGCTAAAAAGGCGACAACTGTCACAACGCCGTTAACTACTGTCGAAAAAATGACATCATGTGATTTTCAAAGCGATGACCGAGCCCACATTGAGATGATGGCTCAGTCAGTAAAGGACACGGTTCGTATTCGATCGTTTCAGAACGCCATACTACACAATAAACATTTATTTCGTGGTCGGATTGTCTTAAATCTAAACTGCGGCATAGGCATCTTTGCTTTATTTGCTGCGAAGGCTGGCGCCGCTAAAGTATTTGCCGTAGATAATTCAAATGTTGTTCACTATGCTAGGCAAATAGTGGAAAATAATAATTATGATAATATTATAAAAGTGATCAAAGGTAGAATTACTGAGACAGAGTTGCCCGTAGATGAGGTTGATATAATTGTGTGTGATTGGATGGGTTACGCTTTGCTTTATCAGTCCACTTGCGATGATGTTTTGTACGCTCGTGATAAATGGCTAAAGAAGTCAAGTGGTCTTATATTCCCAGATAAAGCGAGACTCTTTGTGGCTGCGTTAGAAGATGAGAAGCACAAAAATGAAAATATCGAATGGTGGAATAACGTTTATGGATTTAATATGAACTGCTTGCGAGAAGTCGCCATCAAAGAGCCTAGATACCATAGCGTAAAAATTCAACAGGTGAATATTAGAGAGCGTAGAAAGTATTTTGCAAAATAAAAGAAAGAAAAAAGAAGAAGAAAATGTATTAAACTCCTTTCAGGTTTTAAGTAAACAATTTCCCCTGCAAATGTTGGATTTGAATAAAGCGACTTCCGTTGATCTCCATATACGTAGTAAATATATGCTAAAAATGCAGCGAAGTGGACGTATGGACGGTATCGTATTATTTTTTCATGTGTACTTTAGTAAATCGCACACTCCTGTGGCATTTAGTACTGATCCGTGGTCACCGGTAACGAATTGGTTGCAGACCGTTTGCTATTTCGACCAACCTATACCAGTAAATGCTGATTCTGCGTATTTCGGAGGTATAGAATTTTATTCGCCTACATCTTCTTACGGCTTAGAAGATATGGTGATAAACTTAGAAATGTTGAAAGGTGAACCTGGCCAAATGGAACTCGAGGCTGAAATGAACTGGCGCATGAGATCTCCAAGAGTTCCACGAACTATTTTATTTAATACCATTGCGCATTCAAATGATAAACCAAACAAGTTTCAACGTCAAAAGACGGAAAAACCAACATGTAAATCGTTTCCAAAAGTCCGAGCGAATCGAAAACTAATTTCTACCGAGAAGCAAGTTTTAAAATAACTTTTTTGATTTCTAATTTTTGTATCCCTTCGCTATTCTATGAATGACTTTAATAAATATAAATATATATATATATATATATATGGAATGAATTCATATTTAATTTCAATTAATTTTTTTTTTAAATATGTCCAAGCAGCACCACTGAGAAGGTTCACTTTTTAGATTTTGGATGCAACAATTTTTTTTTTTTTTGGCAACCAATAACCACTTAATCCATAATTTGAATTGCTCTAATGTCTACTCCTCGTTAAGAGTTGACGTGAGACATGTACTGTCAACATAGAGTCGACTTAAGTGTACAAAGGCCTTAACGTTACGGGTTTTCGAGCTATCGCTGATATGATGGTTAGGTCTATTATTTACAAGCAAAGGAAAAAGGTTCTCTAAAACTCGTCTTTATCTTAAATAATTAATTAAATTGATTTGGCTTACATTCCAGGAAGAAATCCACTTGCGAGTTGTTTTAATAAATTTGTTGTGTTTGTTTGGTAACTCTAGACTCTCTCAACGCATGTATATTTTTTCTAAATCAGAGTTTATTTAGGTTCTTATATTTTTAACAGAGATTGCTTAGGTTCTTATGTATATCACGAGAGAGTAGAACAATTGATTACAGAGCACGGCGTTGCAGATGTAAATTCCAGTCTGGTCATCTGTGATCCCAGAAAAGTGTGTCTAGTTAGTTGTGCAGGAAATCTTTGGGCGGTACAAAGTTTGTCACAAGGTTATTATATTAACATAGGTAACAGAGGTAATCCTTAAATCATTAAAGTTTGTGCTGTCCTTGCAAAAGAGAGGAAGGCGTTAAGAAAGGCAATAAATATTATTAACACCGTCACTAGGAAAATGGAAAGGAATTCCTATTTAGATTCTTATAAAATAGTTGGATTCGCAAGCCATTGAAACGCATAGGTATGCGTTTAAGTGTGGAAATCATTATGCAATATATTTAACATACATACATCTCTAGTGCTTTATTGTGGTTTCTTCTTGTGGTTGATTAAAGGAGTTTACAAATAATTTCAAAGGCATTAGAAAAAGTAAATGTAAACAGATAGAATAGTAAGCGCAGCAATATATATATTTAAACAAAGGAAATAACTACAACTTGATAATAAGTGAGCCTTTTCTTGTGTATACCTCTTACTTAGCCAGAATTTTGCTTTGTGAATTATTATGCAATGTTCGGAGAGATGTCAAATGTCTATGAATAAATATCGGATGTATATATATATATATATATTGGTATGATATTAATGTATATTTTTATATACATATAACCCTTTCACAATTAAGGGGAAAGGGAGATAGATTCATTCAATAAGGTCACGAGAAGCAAGTGTTAGGTGTCAAAGGTGTCGATTTAAGTCGAATATAATGTAAACCTGCCTTATTATTATTATTATTATTTTAATTTTAGACTAATGAATGGAATTCTTAGACTAAAAAAAAGACATTGAGCACTAGCAACACAGGCTATCGGCTCAAACCTGCCTTAATAAAGTTGCTTCAAGGGCAAAAGAAGACCGATAAATAATAAAAATAAGAAGTACCTAAAAGGTTTTACGCGCACAAAAGTGGATGACAGAATGATATCACTGCCGTAGGGCATCCTGTAATAAGCTTTTAAGATAATAAGGAATAGATAACGAAATCGAAGAGAAGAACTAATTTTAAACGAAAGAAGAAAAAACGGAAAAGAGTAGCAAGTAAAAATGCTTAGAAACCAAGGAAACTTCTTAAGGAGGAGGAGGAGGAGGAGGAGGATAGCGTATAAGTTTGTATGAAATAAGGTCAAATCAGGTTGAAAATGGAAAATTAAATGATTGTTTAGATTCGCAAGAATAGTGTGTGCGTGTATATATGTGCACGTGCTTTTAAACGAAAAAGAGGAATATATGCGGCTGCCTATGAATATCATTTGAATATTATAAAAGATAAGATGGAAGGAAAATGCTTTGATTTGTGGCGCAAAAAACTTTCAATTACCTCTTCTCTTTATCACGTCTTTTTGTTCTGCTGTCACAATATTGAAAGAAAGTAGTTTCACTATAAGCATGCACTTAAAGGTATTGTGTGCGTACATAAATTGTTTTTCTTTCATTTCTTCTACAATGGATACTTTAATGCAACTTTCAATGCAAATAAACTAAAGGAATATTTTTTTTCTTCCTTTTATATTTTGTTGCCATCAGTATAAGAGTAATTAAAGAGCTAAAGTGGCTTTCTAGTTACTCGACTTCAGTTGAAGTGTTAGAGGGAAACTGAGATCGAGAGAGAAAGATAGAGAGAAATTATATTCGTCGTAGGGCAATTCTACTCATTAGATTTGGAAAAACTTTCTGTTACATTTATCAGTCGGATAATTTGTTGATGAGCATAATTTTTATTTTGACTTTTTAGTTGATGGCAGATGAGTAGAATGAATATTCTAAGCTTTTATTCTCAATTAAGTACATTTAAGTCGGCTTACCTTCCGGCTGCGGACGGAAGAAAGAAATAGAAAGGAATTAAACAGAGGAACGGTGAAGCAAGCAATTCCAAGCCAACTTAGTGTCTTTTATTGCTCCTCACCACTGACCAGAGTGGGGTTTATTGATCCATACGCAACAAACTGTTTTGGACTCTGGTGCTGCTTAGGCCCCTTCTCTGTGGGGATTGCCTAACTCGCCAGGGGGCGTATATTACGCTTAAAGTGGCTTGGGCCACGTTAAACCCATGCTACAATCTGTCTTTTATTGCTTAAAATATTATTGAATTTTTTAGAATGTGGCAACACTTTGCAAACTCTGGCTCTCTCTAATATCCTATTCTAGTGTATGTGTACATGAATTATCGTTAGCAAGTTTCTTTATTTATTTGTTGTTTTTGCGCGATTTTTCTAGGCATTCTTCATAAAGCTTCCACGAGTTCACAACAAAAACAGGTACCTTTCTGTTTTATAATCTCATTCACTTGCTATTTTCCCACTGGCAATCACATCGTTTCGTTTACCTGGAAATACACTTTATTAGTGGGTTTTGCAGTCAGAGTAATTTAGCGAACTTAATAAACACACATTTGCTCTTTACACACATGTTTTGTGTAAATGGATTGTTTACCCAGCAAACTAAAGGTATCATCGTACGTTCAATACATGCATAAATGTTGTCCTTGTTTGTTTACAGCAATTGGGTTTGGTTTTCTCATTCTCCAATTTTTTATTTTTTTTTTGTGGAATTAATAAACATGCGAACGTGTTTCTTAATTAAAGTTTAAGGATGAAGTTCGCAGACAAACAAAACACAGGCATAAACCTGCGTGCATGGATGCATCCACATGGGTTTAGCTATACATCGACACATGTACATCTAATGTCAGGTGTTTAAGAGTAATGTCGGCGAGCTTAGCTTAGTATACAATCTAAGCTAAGGGAATTTTCTTGTTCATTCTCAATGAATATGTAGTTTGGACATACACATACATATACGTGCATATATTATATAATAACCTTGTTATTTTGTGCCAATGTCTAAACTAAATCAGGGATTATGTAGAGTGCAATTACTCTCTTAACCAGCGTTAAATTTTGATTTGCTGATATATAAAACTGATGTTCGCCATCTACGTGGAATTTTAAAAAATTGCATATTATTCTCATGAAAGCCGGCGTATGGAAATGTGCTTAAAGCTTTATATGATGTGATAAAAATTTAGCAAATTTTTTTTACTTCCCAAAAGTTTTATTATTTTTCAATTTACATCAGAAAAAACTAGACATTAGACACTCTCTTCGTGTAAGCGCTTGCTTTTCTTGATGATAACATAAGAAACAAGTCAATGGTATCTAAATTGTCTATCATTGATTTTTTTGCTGCGTCGCATTAAAGTATAACAAATTTTCGAAAGGGCTTACTATTTACAAGAAATCTTATAGAGCGTGGTCCATGTGACTTAAATTTGGTCCACTTCATTTTTAATTTTAATTTTTATGTCAAATTACTATCATGGACAAATTTTCGTCATAAACCATTTAAATTTTCTGAGAAACTTTATATGCGATGGTATCCAAAAAATAGACCTACATGCTTCAAATTCGGTAAGACTGACTTCGCTGTCAATTTACTATTATGAACCAATTTTCGCCAAGAGATCTTGAAAATTACGTCGACATTCGTAGGACCGGTTATCCAGCCGAACCGGATGTGGGACCGACCGGTAAGATTATGAGTCTATCGGCGGACCACTCACTACATCCGCAAACACACACCAATCGAAAAAACACACGTTTCACCTTCCAAGAGCTGTGCGGCTTAGCCGCTAGTGCAGACAAATGCAATCCGTTTGTAGTATTGCTAAGTGGAAGCAAATTGTATCATTTGAAATCTTGAAAGGGCCGCCCCTGTCTGATATATTCCATTGCACAGAAGATTGAGGTCGGGTAGTAGAATAATTTTTTACGACGATATTTGTATTCTCGTTGCTTAATGTTTTTATTATTTCTTATAGAATTTGACATCATGAAGGTAAGAAAGTTCACAAATGTTATTTTGATTGTAATCAAATTTTGAAACTTGAGGTCGTAATCATGATCTCAACAAATGGGTTGAATAAGAATTTTTCTAGTTTACGTAATCTTATGTCTGCATATACCTAGTCTTCAATGCTTACTACAAAAAGCTAAGTACAATCTTTTATTTTCTGCTTTTATTTCTTTTTTTCTAAGGAGAAATAGGAAAATTTAAGAGAGAGAGCTTTTCATTTGCTCTTTGGATTTCATTATCATTATTTCATTACCTTATATTAGGGGAGGAGAGCAGCGTCAATTCGGACGTAATATAGTGAAAATATCTATTGAGATGCAGTTTATTTAGGCATCTGTTGAACTTTAAACAATACCTTAGTAATATGTATAGGATTTTCATACTTTTATATAAGCAATTCGTTTTGCAAAAATCCATATTTGAGTATAATTTTTTCCAAAATTTAAATAATTGCTGAAGCCTGATGTCGTAAAGTCCATAAAAATCGTGAAGTATTTGCAAAGATTGTATGATATACATACAAGCCTGACGGATATGCATATCTTCGAAAGCAAAGGATATATTTTCTTAATCCTCATGAATTTATTGAGGGAAATTTTGTTTCGAAATATTTTAATCTTTAACGTAAAGTGCTCTTAAAGGAACATTGCTTTGGGCTTGTTGTTAAACCATAAACTGTTTCGTTCAATATGCGAATTAATTGAAATTTTCAGTTTCGTTGGAAATTTGCTCAACACTAATAAATCATTTATTGGTACGAGTCGGGATTATATTGCCGCAGATGTTTTCGTGTTTTTAAGAGTTTATTTTGAAAAGAAGACGACATAATGGCGATATATGGAAAGCACCTTTAAAGGTAAATAATAATAGTAAACGTTTTTACGGCATAAAATCGTTCAGTTTTTAGTTGTATGCCGCGATGATCGGTGCTCTCCTGTCAGGCGACATTTTAGAGCATACCACGAAAGAAAATTCGACATTTCGTAATCTCACTTGTTATTGCGATGGCGATTGCCCCGATAATATGATAAATAGTAGCTGCCTAACACGTCCAGGCGGATATTGTTTTACTGCGATTGTTCAAAATGAAGTTACGAAACGCAACGAGTTTATATATGGATGCATGCCACCCCGGCAGAACGGTGGTTGGTGGATGTGCTTACCAAAAAACGTAACTTGTTGTGATATCGATGATTATTGTAATCAAAATTTAACAATAAAAATCCCAACGATAAGCAACGAATCAACACACGACACGGTCTATACTATTCCGATAATAATCATCATAATTTTGAGCTTTATCGTGCTGACGGTAATATTTCCATTGTTAATACGCAAGAAGAAAGTGACACTATGCGTGGAAAGTTTCGCAAGCGGAGACGAAAGAACAAATCAAAGTGGCGGACCCGAACGGTTTATGACAAGGTTGAAGCAGCGAAGTATTGCCGATGAGATACAGTTGGAGAACGTGATTGGTAGAGGGAAGTATGGACACATTTTTTTGGGATACTGGCGTAATGAAAAAGTAGCTGTTAAAGTATTTCGCGAAGAAGAGAAAGCATCTTGGGAGTACGAGGCAGATGTCTATAAAACCGTACTGCTGCCTCATGAAAACATTTTAGGTTATATAGCTTCAGACATCAGTTGTAGTCAAATGTTCTTAATAACCGAATACTATGAGAACGGCAGCTTGTACGATTTGCTTTCAAACGATATTATCGAGACAGATCAGTTGCAATTGTTAGCACTCTCCTTAATGTTGGGCTTGTCCCATTTACACAAAGAGATTGTTGGTAATCCTGGCAAACCGGGTATAGCTCATCGTAACATAAAGAGTAAAAATATTTTAGTAAAAAATAATACTCAATGCTGTTTATCTGACTTTGGTCTCGCTGTTAAATATCATTCCAACGAGAGCGGTATACAAGCGAAAGGTGATATGCAAGTAGGCACAGCACGGTATATGGCTCCTGAAATTTTGAATAAGGCACTAAATCAAGAGATATTCGAAGAGTACAAACAAGCCGATATGTACGCCGTTAGCTTAGTTTTATGGGAAATGGCACATCGCTGTCGTATCCTTAATACGGATACAAAAGCAATAATTTTTAATGATTATGCTTTACCTTATTACGACGAAGTGCCTGAAGATCCAAGCATTGATGTTATGCGGATCGCAGTTTGTGACCAAGGTTTGCGTCCCATCATATCTGCATCGTGGCAAGAAAATAATATTTTATCGACTCTAAGTAAAGTTATGGAAGAATGTTGGAAACCGAATCCAGCGGCTCGTCTTACTGCTTTGCGTGCTAAAAAGACTATCCAACGTTTAGATGGCGATTTAACCGATCCTTCAATGGAAATAGTATAGTGAAACGAACCAGTGAGAAATTCAAAGGAGATCTTAGTCTTAGTCATCATTTTCCCTAAAAGTTTTTGTAAATAGTTTTTAAGATTTTAAATTTCTGAACAGTAATAAAGCAAGAAAATGAGCATAAAGGAATAAATTCAAAAATTAGTTCAAAATCTATGTAGAATCGGATGAATATATTAAGCGGCAAATCCGTCTCAGTAGTCGAGTAGGCAAAGAGTCTCGACAAACAACTGGATGGTTGTAGGTTTAAATCCCAGAGTTTTCAATAAAGCCAATAGATGCCTTAAGTGCTAGTGCTTTACCGCTTTAGGTTCAGAATTTATTCTCTGGCTAAATTAATAAAAAGTTTCGCAATCTTATTAAATTTAATTTAATTTTTAAATTTTTCTTAAATTTTTTATTTATTTTTTTTGTTTTGAATAAAAGTCAAATATACTTTTGTTCAGAGCTACTTTAACTACTTAGTCAAATCAAAGGATAGATTAAGGATAAAGGATACAGTCATAGGACGACCTAAGCTGAATAAAAGTCTGCTTTCAAACACTACCAATCGCGTTTTTTGCTTCTTCGTTTTACACATTACAACAGATGCGGTGATAAAAGATTTACAGCCAAAGTGTTCAACGTTCTTGTTGCATAAACATGTGCACGTAGTGGGTGTGTCTCTGGTTCAGTTTGGGTCATTTTCAAGCTCCTTGCCGTACTTGTGGACGACGTCTTAATTTTTGCGAACGGCGGAATGTTTACCCAGATGCACCCAGATGCTACACCCAGATAGACGGCACACATTTCTGTAGACGCTTCCCCGCCTCATAAAGGAAATGAGTGAATATTTAGTAGGCAAGAGATACTGCAGTATCGTCCATACAATATATGTTGAAATTTTCGTAGATTTATTTGCTGTAGTTTATGACGAATGAGCGAAAAACCAATTTTTATTTCTTTTGAAAAGGGGAGGTGTGGGTATTACTGTAGGGGCGTTCTTCGAGTGTGCAATGCAAATAAATGTGTTTGCAGGCGTTAAATGGGTGATTCAATAAGTTACAAATTGTATAAGACCTTTGTTACGTAATGTTGGGTTTTATAAATGGTATGTCAAATCTAGCATGTTCCCGTCCTTCAATAGTGCCTACTGAAATGTGCTCTTTACTCCTTACGTCCAAGTCTTTGCACATAAGCTGCGTTTACATGATTTAAATGTGTGTAACTTTTCCAATAGTTTGCGTGAATCGCATGTGTCTGTTACATATATTTTGCGCATTGTGATATAGTAGTAGGTTACGTGCGATGGTATGTTTGTTTGCGGGAAGTTACTGTGGTATTTAATGTGGCAGCTATGCTTCGCAGCTTTACAGAGCAAATTACGTGTCCGCTGTTCATATATATGATATCTAAAATTTTAGAAACCACAGAAACAAGGAAATAATTTTCGTTTCCCCCATTCTCTCCTCTCTCTCTCTCTCTCTCTCTCTCTCTCTCTTTCTCCGTCTCTGTCTTTTAGGATAAATCAAACAAATAGTTACTCTTTTAAAAATCAAAGTATTTTTGATTTGCAATCAAATAATGACAACAACAATTTGTGTTACTAGTTAATGACAATTTATTGCATGAACCCGGCCTTTAAGATGTACTTTATGAGCGGATATAAATCCCTTTATAAGTGTACATCTATCAGAGTGTTTTTGTGTACAATACGTTCTATAGAAGACCCATTACAGCTGAAAGTTTCCTCCACGATGTTTTGCCGTCTCTTCAAAGCCGCGGGTGATCGATAGCGCTTTTCGCAGTGAACGAAAAATGTCAGACCCTGGCCATACTTTTTGTTGCATGCAATGCCGAAATAAAACCAATTGAAAGAAGTTAATTTTGATGCGAGACTTTATAAGAGTTACAGCAGTAACAAGTCGTTCCCTTTCTCTCTTTTCCTCTCTCTCCCTTGTACACATAGGTACCTCTAACATAATATGGGTTTCACATATAAATGTTACTTTATGCTTTTGTGTACACCAATTTGTGTATTCCGTCATTCTTTGTAAATATACTTACATATATTTACTTTTGGTAAGTTATCAGATTGTAGCAACTGCATTAAACATAAATCGACTGAAAAGCAGAGCGACTATCAACTCGAAAACATATCACCTGGTGTGGAGTGTGATTGTCAGTCCATGGATAATACCGATTATGACAGATAGGGCTCGAGCAATTGTCAAGAGCATTCTTCCTCCCTCCCTCTCTTCCTCTCTCTCTCTCTCTCTCTCTCTGATTGAAGCCGTCGTGCTCGATAGACATAAGTTTTGTAATCCGGAAGTGCCTGCGTGAAGGGTAAAAGTGAGGAGCCGTTTACGGCAAGGAATGACTGAGGACGATAAGATTAAATTGCGGAAATGAGACGTTGGACTCGAAGACGAACGGTCTAGCTAGTGTAGTTGACCATCCCATTCATCCCACTCTTGGTGAACGTTGATGCCGTTTACGTATATGAGTAACATACCTTACCATACCTTACCCGCTAATTAATAAGAACGGTTTGGATACAATAAAGTTATGGCTTTGTAGGCTTTTTAGAAGCGGAATACGTGCGTTATAGTAATTGATCGGATTAAGATGAAATCGGAGGTTAAGTTATATACTATTTTAAGCAAATTTTGAATATTTGAATAGCCTGGCGATTACTATACCTATTCATAATTATTTCTTAAGACATTTTGACGAAATTCTTTCAACAAATTTCAAATCTTTTTCGAAGGTCCGATGCTCTAAACCAAATATAGTTTGTTGTTTTACTTATGCTTGCCTGTGATAATAAGAAGAAGAAAAGGGGAAAATGTGAAAAGAACTCCATATTCAACATTTCAAGCGTTTGATCCTATGACTTGACTGGAGTCACATTCTCTCTTTGATTTTAAGACAAATTAGTTAAATGTCTATTCGTATAGCTTGACTTAAGGAGCTGATCATTGAGCACATATATGCCAAGGTCAAGTAATATCTTGTAGTGTGATCGCATATCGTTGTATGCATCCACTTTGAAGTGCGACAGAATTATGCAAATTCAGCATAATTCTTTTGCTAAAAAGATAAATGAAAATGATGTCGCACTTCATCTGGCTGAGTATTGCATTACGAAATGAAGTGCGATGCCAGGCGCCCAAACCAAAACAATTATTATTCAGTTTACGTTAGCATAATTTAGTGTAGTAATTGATGTATAAATGGCCCGGTAAGATATGAATAAAGTCAATTATCTAAAAGCAATTGAAGAAGCGTATCAATCCGCTAGTATAATAAAAGGCGTTCCATCCGCTTAGTATCATTGTTAGGGACTGTCTCATGCCGAGCTCAATTGGCATTTTCAAGAGGCAGATTGACTTGGCGCTCTGAAGCCGAGCAGTTTAGGAAATATTCCACAACTCCAACTTCGCGACACTTGAGAAAGATACATAAGGAATCTCCTCATATATCTGATGAATACTTTTAGAAAATGCAAACGGAATGACAAAGCATTGCATATCCATCGTTTGATGGCGGTTGCAAAAAAAAGAAGAGACACTTTTAAAATAAATAAAAAATCTTTCTGAATAGATATTGTTTTGATGACAATAACTTTTCGTTTTCATATCATGAAATGTAATTTCCTTTCAGTTTCGAAGAAGAAAGAAATAGAAAACTGTTTTCATATGAAGCAGTTTTTGTGAACTAACAATAATGAAAGAACGGAAAAAGTAAATATTTTAAACGTTCATGCAACATCTACATTTGACAAAAAAGAATTTGTGAATGTTTTCTTTTTCAAGTATAAACAGAAATGCATGTTTATGTGTTAGAGAAGAGTCTATGAAATGTTAAATGGAGAGAGATAACTCTTTTGTAAATAAAATGAAATTTTTTCATTGGGTAAGTGTAAGTAAAGGAATTTATCTCCATTTAAAGAACGGAGCGATATAACAACATTAGAAAAATCTTTAAATTTATAAAGTGATTTAGATTCCGTCCTTACTTCTCTTCAATTAAAAATTCGATAAAATGTTGCAATTTTATTTAAAGAAGAAGAAGAAGAAGAAGAAGAATGTACAATTTTGTGCCTTCGATTCGCGTTATGCATAAGTAGGTAAAAAGTGAAAAATATTTATTGATTGCATTTTGCGTAGGGTCAGTCCTCGCTATAGTTCGCCATCGTATTAACTAACAAAATACCAGGAACAAAAAGTGAGGTGTACTTTTCATTTATAGCTCGCAGGTTCTGTGAAATTTTTATTTTTTTTTACTTTATTACATGTTTAATTAACAATCTGTTCAAGACAATAGTAAGTAAAGGCAGGATGAGATGACAAATATTCTTATTAATTACTCATAGTGTTTAAGTAAACGAACAAGTCTTCTTATCCCTATATAGAATGGCCAATGTAGAAATTTTGACACATTTTCTCAAAAAACCAATGCAAATAACTGAACAAAGACAGATCGCCCTCATGCTGGTCGACTGATAGAGCTCATGCTGGTTCCGTGAGTCCTGTAAAATTTACCTTTAGACGCAAAATATAAAGTTTTATGCGAATGTATTCAATTGCCGCAGAATTACACGTGTTTTTGTAAACATGCAAAGGTCACTTTTTCGATGCTTACTTAGTTCGCGAAACAAGAACATGATGAAATGAATCGTTACGTAGGATGAGACTTGGATCTACGCATACGATCCTGAAACAAACGATCGTTCGAGCGAACATCGCGCAAAAACTTGAACTACACTCCGTCTCACCAAAGTTATTAAAAAAGATCATATCGCGAACAATATAATGTCGACAGTTTCTTAATTTACTTCCGAAAAATCTCATTATCTTTTCCTTCGTACTAGGAAATTAAAAATTATACTTTCTCTGTTATCTTAAAAAATACGCCAATGTGACTCAAATTCCTTACAGCTAATATTGTTGGTTATATTGTTAGTGAGGACCAATTTTCTTGATAAAATATTAAAAATTGCAACTTCTTCAGAAGGGCTTACTAGTCATAAGAAATTTTATGTGGAGTGGAATTCAAGAAATAGATCCATATAGTTCAAATTTGGTGCACTTCGTCTTACGCCAATAACAACAATAAATAATGAAAAAATTTTCAACTTAAAACATTAATTATTGCGTGTTTTTGGGATCTTTTGGTTTACATTTCCTGAAAATCCTCATATGCGATGCAATCCAAAAAATAGACCTACATGTCCCAAATTTGGTAAGCTGCACTTATTTGTCAACTTGCAATCATAGATTCAGACGAAAAGAGGGGCGGACAAGCTCAGATAATTTGAGAAAAGGATTTCGAATCGATTAGTACAATAGAAGATGAAGCCCTTCTGGGAGCTGCATACCTCCGCGCAAACTTAATATTTTGTGTACCACAATGGTTGTAGTTGAATTTTTTATACTAAAATTTTTTATATTAAAAAAAAAAAAATACACATGATGAAAAGGGAAAAATTCAAATTTCGACAGCCTGCAAAATTATGTGGGCGTGTCCGACTTTTTCAGAGGGTGTAGGTCCGTCGGAAGACGGTTTTGAATGGGTATGACCTCTGATCAATTTGGCTAAATGGTGCTATACAATGCGCTAAATGGTGGTTGCCTCGATATTGATTAAGCTCATACGGTCTGAAAGCCTTTTCTAGGTCGGGCAAATATTTGAACAAGTGCATATGTCCTTGGTCTTTCACATTCAGTACACCAAAAATATTATAAATAAAATTAGATAAGAGAGTTATATCCATATATTTCATATATGTTAGGTTGGAGGGAAAGTACTGTCGTATTTTCTTCTTTTTCGACTTGTTAAATGTAGATTATTTTCCAACATGGGCCGCAAAATATCATTACTGATATTGGATGGATACGACATAACTTTCCCTCCAATCTATTATAATCCATCGTTCGGTGAATATCGCCTTCGACTAATACATCAGAAATGTGAATAGTTGGTGGAATTGGACCATTTGAGCACTGTTTTTTTTACCATAGTCATAGTTAACAGCTTTAGTACGTTTCAGATGAATGCTTTTTATGTCATGCGGACAAAATTGTGAATGGGTTAACCCGCTTTTTAGACTACCATTATTGATAATTTCCGAAAACGCTTGCAGAGTAATATCTGCTCTAGGTTGTAAGCTATAGTCTTATGACATACCATTCTCGGCATAGGTGCGGTGACATTTGGGGGACTGCCAGTGCAAGAATTGAAGCTGATGTATGTATGTTAAACTGGTACACATAAATATTTATTTGGTACATATATATGTATGTATTTGGTAAGCATTTTTGAATGTTGCACACAAGGCAACACAAGCAGGATACCCATACCTATAGTATATCCATATAGTTCAACGGTGCATATAAAAATTGTGGGCAGCAAATGTGGTTTGGACAAATTCGTTTATTGTGAGAGTTGGATAGAGTTTTCAGTTGATGCATTCGGTTTAAACTGGTGGAATGTGAAATGTGTTCGTATTGAGTGATTCGATGCGAATTTTGAACACCCACCTTGGGTAAAGATGTTCTAGTGGCTTTGTTCATGCTTGCAAATGAATTTTTTGTCTATTAAAGGAAATCCTTTTTAATTCTATCAAAATTTGTTCCTAATTTCATGTCACCTTTCAATTCATTTCAGTTTTTTACAACTCTTCTGTTCCCTTAATTCCATATTTTATGAATTTTTCAAGAATTTCAAAATTTCAACAATCATTTTATAAGTCACTGAAAAGTACGACTTGATGTGAAGAATGAAACGCTTAATAAGTTAGTAGCGCTCTGCAATGTCGATTGATGTCTAAAAGCCGGAGATTTGTGTTTTTAGTTTATTATAGAAAAACACGGATGTAAATATGCATATTTACATCATGTAAATGATAGCTAATTTAATTAATGCTACTTTTGGTTAAACTGAATCCAATCAATTTATTATCATTTTTTTTCTTTCTTGCAAACATAACAATACAGAAATTTATATAAAAAATGCAAATAGAAATCAATTTTTCTTTTTTGATTTTATTTAATTTGTAATGTTTTGTTGATGAAAATATCTTTTATTTGGATATTAGATTAGCCCGCTCGCTGTCGCAGTTTTCTGGTGAAAACATCTATCCAACATTTGGTCCGTGTAAACTCGTTACTCGACATATCGAATGAGTGAAATTATTCAGTTTTCTAATTCATAAGAGAAAAAGAAATGAAACGAATGATTAATTAAATGATCTCATTTCGTTGCTCATTTACTAGTCACTTGAGTCCTGGGTGGCGACAAATATTCATTTCGTTTGGAAGACGTCTGACGGTATTGAGGAATTCACAGAAAGAAAGCAAATGCCTCTGTTGCGCCTATAATAAAAATTCAACAAAAAGTTGTTCTTTAGGTTAATAACATGTGAACATGCCTTCGAAGGACGGCGGAAAAGCTGAAAGCTTCTGCCATTTCTGCTTAGTACACTAAATATAGAAACTAACAATTCAGGATTTTAATATAACGGAAGTATTTTTTTTATATACTTTCAGGTAATTGAATTCTTCACTACCGAGATAATAAGAAAAAATGAAACCATGGACAGAGATAACCAAGTCTTTTTTTTCCTGGTAAAGGAAATCAATTCAATTTTGTTTTTTTAAAGCGTGTTTTATTTTACCTTCGTCTGTGTTTTCATATATTTAATCGAACTCTTTAAATCCCGGTTAATTCTCTCGTCATGATTTCGTGTGGCAGAAACTGGATTTAGTTGCAAATAAATCCTTGTGCCAGCAGCAATTAATGAAATTTATTATCTCATCTACTTTACAAATGTATGCCAAAATGTATGCGTTCGCCACATTTCACCACATTATAAATCATTGAGACCGAATTGATGACAAGATTTGTTGTGATGTAACTGTGTGTGTGTGTTTGTGTGTGTGTGTGCAAGCTAATAATTGTGTTTACCGATACGTATCACTCGTATTACACTGGCTGGCTAAAGACATGATTAGTGTTATTTGGTTATTGAACCCTTCCACATCTTGTGATTCCCTCTGCGGTAAGGTTTGCTTAATAATTAAATGCTATGCAAGTAATAGCTTTACCTGCTGTATGCGACAATGAATGTAAAGACAATCTTTGTTTAAGAAAGAGAGGGATTTTCGGTTCACTTTAAAATGACACGCATGAATAAAGAGTGTGGCATGAGGAAGAATGTGGAGAATACGTTATGCATGTGCAAAAGGATCCATTTTTGCGTACAGCAGTATATTTCCTCTATATTTGTCTTGAGAAATATGTAAATATCTTTAAAACGGTGCCTTGCGCTCGTGTAGGTCGATAACCCGATCAGGCAAAAGTGACAATAGAAAAGGAGATCGGGAGGTGGCAGCCTCCATACCTGGTAGCTGTGTGACCGATAAGTCGATCAGTGTTATGCGTTTACAAAGTAAACTTTACCGCACTTGAGATTTCAGACCGCGAACACTGCATTCGTGAATCGAGCATGAGTTGCTAGTCGTAAAAACGGTTCTTGCATTGAAAAGTTTTTATTTAGAAAATAATTTGAATATTGAGACCCTCAGTTCAATTTGTTCTAAAAGGAGAATTGTAGAATGCCCTAAGAAGTCTAAATGTCGGAAAGCGATAATGTTGTTATCATGCAGACGAATATGTTGTAAGGGGCATTGAATATGAATGATGAGAAGAAAGTCCGAAAAGATGAATTAAAAACATTGAATGGAACACCTAAACATGTACGTACTTCGATAAGTTGCACGAATATGTGAGAGTAGGCAGAAACAAGGTTGACCCTTAGTAAACCAATAAAGTATTTATTTAACCTCGTGACAAATTGGTTCGCTGCGTGTTTAGGCAGGTAGAAGTCCTTTTTCCTCTGTGACGAAATAAAAATAAGAAGAGAAGAATGCGTAACGAGAAATAACAGTAAGTGCACCATATAAAAACTTTATATTCGAGCAAGGTAGACTAACGAATACCCTATATCATTTCGTTTAATATCATTGTTTATATTCCTCATCATTCGTGGTACAAGGAATACCATACCGAAGGACTTAAGATAAACCCATTTTTTATTATATCGAAGCTTGCCTGTCCTTCTAATGTCTATCCATGTGTTTTTGTGTTCAGTCTATAGATCGTAATTTTTTTAGATGTGTGATGAACTTCGGTACTCTGTTTCGATCAAAGGACAAATGCTATTGAAAATCGTTTGAAGCGGTCCGGTTTTTCGATCACTCCCTATATAAAAAAATTTAAAAAATTTCAATTTTCAAAATTTTTCGACAAAATTCTTCTACGAAACTCGATTATTAATATGGTAAATAGGTGTATTTTTCAATATATCAGAGGCATGAACCATGCCGAACTTGAACCCTGCACGTTTATTTTTTGACGAAAATTCGTTCATGATAATAATTTAACAAAAGAACTGAGTGGACTGAATTTTAATCACATGGATCTATTTCCTGGCACCATTATATATATATATATATATATATATATATATATATATATGGTATAACATTAAGATCACATAGATGTACCCCACTCACCGAAAGCAAGCTTCTGTATGGAGAGATAGCCTAATCTTCCCATAAGTAAGCTTTCGTGAAGAATGCGGCTGTGCAGGGAACTAATGTGTACTCTTTGGTGTGTTACTAGCAAAACGAATGTATAACTGTACGAGGCGAAGTGATGTAAGGAATGTAGTGGTCGGTGTTGCTCGCGGTGGTTTTATTGTACCTGAATCTGCTGAAGTTGCCACACTTTCAAAATTGACGGATGATTTTAAATGTGAAATAGAAGGCTTGTGGGAGTTCCAAACAAAAACATACGCTACTACTTGTGATCCTATGGATTTTCTAATTTCATTCCACGCAGGCATATTAACTTGATTGCTATGAAATTTTCGGAAGCTTTACCTCAATGCATACCTTTTCCGCTTATAATATTGAATTGATTGGAGAGGCTAAATATTTGCCACCTTTTACAGCGATTGAAATGGACTTGCATTGCTTTCGGAGTAAACATAATTATAATACGTTTAATAGCTGATATTTTCATATCCTAAATATCCTAAATATTTGGTTAGGGAATCGAAATTTTTTCAAATAATTTGCTTACAATACATTTCAACTGAAACACATTACTCGTGGTATATGTGTAATCAATTATTCGCACAGGAACAATTTGAAGCGAAAGCGGGTTAAATTTATATATTACATAATGTGTATGGCTGGTAAAATGAACAACAAAAAGTTATTCAAGCATTACTTGGTTGCAATTTCCATCATGTAACGATAACGAAAGTACAACACAATTACAAAATTTATGCTGTACATCATTTATTATAATCACTTGAATGAAAAGTTTTCCTGCCAGACCACGCAAGAAAAAACCAGAATAAGAATAACAATTGTATAAAACAATGCAACAATAAAGTTATTGTTTAAAAGAGAATGAAAAACGCAAAAAAAAAAAAAAAAGTGAGAGAGAGAAAAACTCTTAAAACAATAGAATGGAATGGAATAATTGCTCTTTTTATTGCAAGTGGTTAAAAAAAGAAAACCATTATGCTACGCCGAATATATTGATATCTTTCATCTACATCTGTTTACATAAAAACATTTACAAATCAACTTTTTCATCAAAAAAATACATATTCCCTAAGAGGTCATAATGCTTGTTCTTGTTTCAATGACGAGTGATTGTTTCGTTTATTA
>NW_023998455.1:5198232-5250749 GCF_014805625.2 Glossina fuscipes
AAAATTTCAATATTATTTTTATAGGATAATTAATTTAGCAAGAACTTTAAAATCGACTTTAGTCTTCTTTAGTCTTCAAAGTCCTTAAGATGTGGAATTTAAGAAATTTTTGCTGCCGATCCTTTCTACTTTCACATGCAATTGTTTGTGTTTTTTACGGCTCTACTCGGGTACTACTCGGGATAGTTATGTTCTGTTATTTTAAAATGTAGCGACGCAACGAACATGCTCATCTTGCATGTCTTCTAACACATATAACCCATATTGGAATGATAAATGTGCGTAGTGCTTGTTAAAAGCAATAGCAATAATAATCGTTTGAAAGCAATTTTTGTTTGCTTTTTATTATGAATTTTTGTTTTTTTGTTTTTTTTTGTTCTCAATATTTCTTTCATTCTTCAAAGCATACGTCTTTGCGATAAGTACATCTTGACGTCAATGGCTATCTAAATGATCATAAAAAATGCAAAGTCCTTAACCTAGTACTAACACTACTATAAATTATGACAGGAAGTCGCTGAATCATTATCTTAATTATGCGTACAGATGTTATTATTCACAGAAATTGTATATATAAACGTATGATTATAGCTACGTATATATGCCCGATGAGCGGTGTATTCATTTTGGTGGAAGCGTTTGAAACACTCAGAAGGAAGCTTCACAGGTCTCATAAGGTATGTTTAGTTCTGTCCGTCTGTCCCCAAGCGTAATGGCTGTTATTAACGTTCTCCTGGCCGCAAAAACAAAACCGTCGCCTTCAAATTTGATATTAAAAATGGGACAAATCAGTTGAAGGGCACGCCCATCGTGCCACGTAAGCTGAAAACACCTCTGTTTCCCAAAAAGAAAAAAAAATTGGTTTTTTGCTAATTGCTGCATAAAAGCTAATGTTGCCTGTACGCATAGCATAATGATGGTAAAATAGAGACGAGAGGAAGGAAACTGAGAGTAACCACAGTCTGGGAAGGGTATTCTTGATGAGAGGTTGTGAGGTAGGTTACGCTGGAACGCGGAATATAAAGGAAGTGCTTTTCAATTTCAGGCAAAAAATGCCAAACAACGTAGTTCGATAATGCATTGATCCAGTGGAACTGTTGGAAGACGTTACCTTAAGGTGAAGTCTTATAGATTGAAATAAATAAATATAAAAATTCCCAACTAAAGATTCCTTCGAACTGCAATTTACTACACATGATACAATTGGAGTAGTTTTGATCGGAGTACTTGGAGTAGTTTTGATCGATCAACTGACACAGTTTATATCGATGAGAGCCTTTTCTCTGCTAAGCCTCCAAATATTTATGATCTGTAGATAAGCGGATGACGCTCTGTTCGTCCGTCCGCCTGCTTAATGTTTTATTGTAAACATTGCCTTGGTCGCAAAATTTAAGCTTTCGACATGAAATGTGGAAGAAACGCCAGAAGCTCTTGCAAGTAAATTGGTAACGAAAATAGGCCGAAGCAGTCAAAGGAGTTGGCTTTCAGCATAGCATAAGTTGAGAGTAGCTCTGATTTCTGGATTATTGGCTCTGGGCCTATAAATTTGAAATAATCAGCTCCCCCGATTCACTACTACGGAAATATGGAAAAAAAATGTAATTTTCTCGCTTAGTTTAGTCTTTTTTAGAGTAAAGGTGATGGGTATTAAAAAACTTCCTCACGCAATAAAATATTGTTTGCTATATGTGAGCTTATTTTCCCTTCAGCATGTGTACGTGTGCAATAAATTATAGTCTTGATAAAAAGTAGGTTAAGAAATGTGTAAAGAAAGAAAGTTCGGAATAAAATGAATTTTATCTTCAAGCAATTTTAGCAGAAGCAACAAAAAAAGAGAACAAACAAAATTTAAAAATAGGAATAAAAGATCAAGAGATTTTATTAAATTTTAAAAGAAAGAGATTTGCTCATATTTAACTTAAAGTTTCTTTAAACTTGTATGCTTCATACCCGATAGGTTTTGTTGCTTCCATACGACATATGTTCCTTTTATGTACTTTACAACTGAAGTTACAACTAAGTTACCCGCACGTAAGCATGAGAGATTAAAGCATAAAATGATGAAAAACATATAATGGAATACAAAAAAAAAAAAAAAAAATAGTAAGAACATTATAAACGGGCAAGGCCGACCATTGAACACCCTACACCACGTTGCCTAATTTATTATAGAACACAAAAATTGTATCTTGTTTCTATTAAAAAGGCATAGTTACTGTACCAAAAAGCAACCCAATGTAGTGAAAGTTTAATCCGCACATATGGCAGGAGGCAAAAATAGGCGCAGGGTTAATTTTTGCATGAAATTGCTACAATATTTTGGGTCAATTTCGACCACCACATAGTGAAACTTAGACTTGTCTGCCCTCCTCCTTATGCAAGGCGAAATTCAACAAACAGGCCGAGATTGTCCGAATTTGTTATGATTAATATTTGGATAACGTGATGTCACACGGACAGAGGGACAGACAGGCTTAGATCAATTCAGATTATCATTCTGAATCGATCGGTATAACAATAAAAGATGAGTCGTATCTTAAGCCCTTCTGCGTGTTACATGCGACCGCACTAACTAAACACCACTTGTGGTGTGGAGTATAAGAAGAGAAAGCATAATTAAAAACAAATATTGCGAAAAGTTTTAGCGAAAAACTTAGCAATGTCTGCAAGACTTCACGATGAGTACAAAGGTAAACGCGGCGCTTGTACTGCTTAGATGCGTTTCTCGGAGATGGTGTTTAGTTTACATCAATATCCATATTCCCGCATTGTGACTGGTCACAATTTATAAGAGAAAATAGTGCGATAGCCTTTGTCAATTTGTATTAGTTATTGTACCCCAAAGCCACAGTCACAAAAAAAAAATCTGTAGATTGTTAAGTAAAGAAAACCACAGGAAAGAGGCTTTAAGACTTGTGACGTCTTTGTGCCAGTGCTCAGAATGTTGCCATTGATATTGTTCATAATGCTAATGTGATAGAAGGGAAGAAGGGATAATTCGTAGCTTTCTTTCAAATAGCATTCAAAATGCTATTCCTAATCGTAATGGAATTTAAAACTCGGTCAGATCAACGGATGGTGCAAGTAGAGCTCTTTCTTTAAATACCTGGCTTTGAACAGCTTTTTCCTTTTACTATCTTTTGAACGTCTTCCATCCCAGACGAGCGTGTGGATTGCCATTGATTCTTTTTCACAAGTCGTTCGTCCTATGATGAAAACTGTGATACCATGGATTTGTTTAGGGTATCTGTTGATAGTTGGCAACAATGCAACACGAAACAATTACAAAATCAAGAGCGGAAACTAAAGCTGATAAGATCAGTATATATAGTAGAGCAGTGTTCGCGAACATTTTTATGTGCGCCTGTCTAAAAATTGATGAAACTATCGTGACGGACAGTTTGCTTAGGCCTTATGTGGCAACTTTGAGAGGGCGTTTCTTGCATCACTTGTGCATATATTTAGCGAAAACAGTCGAAACTCTTAAATAATCATATATATGTATATATATATAGACAGTGCCAAAATAATGCGGCGATACTCCACAAGGTAAAGAATATAATTTTTTTCTTTAATATCGTTTCCATACTCATTTTATTTACCCTTGTTGTATCGTCAACACAATGAGCAGCATAACATGAAACGTACTGTAACAATTTCTCACGTTACAACGCTTTCGGTTACTGACCACAATAGGCAACTATCAGCAGCGTTAGTATGGACAATTATTTCACAGTATCATTTATCGGAAAGGAGTGACCAGCGAAATAACTAACCCGCATATATAATATGTACACACACACACTAATGCATGTGCACATCAACAACTGTCTGTGACGTTATAATAAATGATACTATGGCATTTCTGTTGTGCTTGTACGTATTACTTGTGCTGTGTGCATTATGCTTTCGTCGCTGTCCTTGTACAAGGGCCCGTAGACTAAATTATTAGAATGCTTCACGTAAACGAAAAAAAAAAAAAAAAATTCATGTACACCCTTTAGGAGCGCGCTCGTCACCATGTAATCCACACAAACATATCTACGCGTTACATATTCGATAAATTTTACATACTCCGTCAAGTGTAAGGGATAATAATTGTTTTTTTGCCACTAGATGGGCTTGATGCCTATATACCGGGCAACATTCATCTGATTGTTCCAAACGAACATGTGCTTAAAAGGTGACGTTTTAGCTCGCATTTATTGTGAAGATAGTTTTCTAATACCTTCCTGGTAACAGTGTTCTGGGTCCCACGACTATTTTAGCGCAAATTTCAATTTAAAAAGAAAGAAGAAGAAGAAGAATCATTCGAGGCGGAATGTTATGCTCTTTTGAAAGTATCCGCTTTCATATAATTGGCGAATGTTTAAATGAATCCGTCAATTTTCGCCCAAAAAACAGACAAAAATATTTTAATTAATGGTGACTGTTGTTTTAAAGATACTGTAAAAAAGTGGAACGAAAGATATGAAAATTGTGAAACTTATGACCAGAGCGTTCAAGGTTGCAGGTAACCCTATTCTGGTTTATTAAATTAGTCGACCTTTTAAAAACTCCTTCACGCCCACAATTTGATTTTTTATGCCCTTCCTAACGGTTGAAAGACCTCATTTCCGTCAATAAAAAAAGTGAAATTCTGATAAGTTTATAATACATACGTCTTACCCTTTGAAGCTAAATGAGTCTCTTATGTGTATTCTGGGTAGAAAGCATATGTTTTTTAGGGCTTTCGACTTTAGGAGCTATAACGGATCTCTTATTATCTAAGTAAAGTTTACTCTGTCTCGAAGGTTAGATATGCGAGTTAAGGTTTTCTAGGAAAATGTCGTGTATTGCAGCTTTGAACACGTTAACGCACACTCTCATGGCTCTTAATGTTAAGCACTCTGCCCGGCATTAGTTGCCTCGTTTTTGTTTCAGTGTCTTCACCAATATGTAAAATTTTCGTTATTGCGATAACTGGGTCTGTGTCCAAAAGTATTTAGAAAAGAAGAACCTCAGCGAACTAAGGCATTAAATGGGTGCATGTTTGGTATTCTTGTATTAGCTTAAATAAAAGTAAACATTGAAAAATAAAATCCGGAAAGTAGGTCAGAAAGTAGGTCGGAAAGTAATTCTAAATCGAACAGCATAATGAAATGTAGGTAGTCAGCGTACATCTCCATCTTAACCCGCCACAAATGATGTAAAGTGTAATAAGAAGGCGTACAAGCGAGTGCATTAGAGATAATATATTATGTATGTAATTGATGGCGCTGCGGCAACGCAATGCGTCACAACGCATAATATTCAAAAACGCTTAATCAAGAGAACGAATTTATCATTATCAAGGACAAACTACAGCTTCTCGTACATGTGTCATTTTTCGGTTGTGAAAGACAAAAAGAAAGAATGAAAAAATTTTCATTAATTTTTGCAAAAATATATATGTAGTTTAACGTATCAATGCAATGCCTTTAATTTAAATGCATAAATTGTTTTCATTCTTTTCGTTTACTTCGGAAGGGATGGTAACGATACTCGTCGGTCGTATGTCAACGTCGACTTTAATTAAAATGATGCACAAACCGTGTACATGATTTCTTCATGATAAATATGGCAAAGAGAAAAGAAATGCAAACCGAGAAAAAGACTCATTAACCAAACATTCGTTCAGAGAGGTGTTGTTATACAATTTATTCCCAAGGAATCAGGTGGATATGGCGGTAAAGTGATTGTTGTAAAAATGGAACATCAGAACATAAAATGATGCTTGAGACAAACTTTAAACAGTGATATGAAGAATTCGTAATTGCATGAAGGAGGGAAAGGAGAAGAAAACATTTGCAGAGATCGCCAATTTCGCTACCAGTGTAAATGATTTCCAAAGACATGCTTTTCTATGCATTTTTCTGTTTTAATATTAAAAGTTAAGCTTAGGTTAAGTCCGCGGTCAGAAGCAGGAAAGTCACGTGTCGAAGCTCACATCTCTAAAATGTTTCACTTTATAGTTAAGGGCAGAAGGCGAAAAGATATTTGAGTGCCATAAACACTTACGTTTAAAATTGAGATCGCGATTTAACTTTCAAGCTTTGCCGCCGAAGAAGAAGAAGAGATATAATTGACATGAGTTTGAATGCCTTACTTTATCGCTTTGTCGGTAGAACAGAGGAAGATAAGATACAGGATTTAAGTTTAAGTCGCTCAGCGACTAAAGTAGGAAAACAGAAAATGATTGTGTGAGGTAATCTCAGCGACTTGTTTTCAATACATTCAAACTATTTCTCTACAGATCGAAAGGATTAGGTCCTATTCATTTTCTTCGGTCCTTCTTTCTCTCTAATAACCAAAAAATGCCTCTCTCTACGTGATCACATACGTTTTCCTGAGGTCAAGGCATTTTACTCATTTCATTCATATTTAAATGTTGTTGTAGTTTCCCAAATCTCCTGCAGAAGTTTCCGTTAAGATTTTTACACACCATACAAAATGTAGTTATTGCTAATAACGGTTAGGATGCTCCTACGTTACGCATATGTTATATAACTAAGTGATAGAAAGGCGACAATGTTCTGCTCGCTTTTGCCCTAAGTTGTTCCATTTGAAATATATCAGTGATCACGTGAGTGCGCGCGGCCAGTAGTGAGGGAAATTTATTTGATTTGTTGAATGTGTGGCATATTGATTTTCCTTTAACGCTATCTAGATTTTGCTTTCCCTATTGCTTCATGCATTCGTGTATGTGTAAAATATGTATTATGCAAATTAGATATGAAATTTAAATATGAAAACGTTTGCAAAATCTTTAGTTGGTTTGTTTTTTTCTTTTTTTCCCCCCCCTTTTGCCATTATTTGTATTCTATTCGTTCGTTGGCATTTTCCTTTCGATTTACATATGTGTATACAAACGGAAAGTACGCACGCACATATGGCTGTGTCTTGCCATTTCTACGTTTTTTGGGAATTTCGTGCCGTATACGGGTTCAATAAGGAATGGTGGCACTCAGCGTGTATTCGATTTCATGCTGTTGCCGATGTTGTCTTTTGTCTCTTTGTATGTATAAGAAATTTTAAATGCCTTAATTTACATAAACATATTTTGTGTCTATAGCTTTTCTTGTCCAAATACAATTTTTAAAAAGTGTTTCCCTCCCTCCCGTACTGGGTACTGTTATCTTATATCTTGAGAATAAATACATTCCCATAGCTGCCATCATCTTAACAAGATTAATAAGCAGTATATAGCAGAATAGTTTTTCATGGAGACATTACTGTTTATAATTCGGTAATTGACTACATCGGTATGCCTTTAAGGGATATTGGACCACTGCGAAAAAAAACTTTTTTTTTATGTAAAATATAAATCTATTTTCCGTAAATAATGATTTGCTTGAAATTTCGTACTTTTTTCGGAAGAAACGACCGGCGTATTATGAGCATCTGCTTGGAAGTTATAGCTTAACGTTTTGTCTGTTGATTTCGAATAGAATAACAGACGTGTTTGAAAACTTTTTATTAATATTGCGACTTTTCTCTGTCATTTCGCATAACGGTTTCATAAATGTATCAAAAGTTATATGGGTTCGGAGACTAAAGGAAAAATATAATAAGAAGTTTATTGTTATAAAAAAAACATGTCCATAGACCACTTCACAACTTTATAAGCCCTTTCTTCCGAACATGATTGCTCGAAAACGCAAGCACGTAAGTACCGCAAATTTCATTTTTCCTTTCTATATTCTACACCACCTTTGATGCTTGGTGTATTAAGTTAGCGCGGTCGTGTGTGACACCCAGAAGGCTTTAAGGGGGACCAACCTTTTACTATAGCAATCGATTCAGAATCATTTTCTAAATCCCTCTAAGCCTGTCTATCCGTCTGTTCATTTGACGTCTGTCCATGTATTGTCGCGTTTTGGCGAAATTCGGTACACAGGCTTACTATGGTTCCGAGCGGTTCACTTTTTCGACACCTCATAATCGCAATTTTCAATATTTCTGGACAAAAGTAGCTAAGTAGTAGTAAGTTCGGTATTCCAAATTGGCGTGAAAACGTTCGACCGACTGGGACACGGACCTACGGAAATTGAAGCTTTATAGGGTCGAATTTTTATGGTGAAAATTAGCTCATAATAATTTATTAATAAAGAATTCTGCCGAATTTGGGACAAGTAGGCCTGTTTTTTGGATACCACCGCACGTAAGGATTCTCATGAAAAGTAAACCCTTGTATGCCTAAAAAGCCTAAATCTTAACTTTTTTTGATTAATTTGTTCATGATAGTACTTAAATGAAAAAAGATTAAGTGGACTTAATTTTAACCACATGTGTCTTTCATTTCTTGGCCACACCTCACATAAGGTGTCCCATGAGTAATAAGTTTTCCAGAAAAAGGTTTAATTTTTCATATTTTATAGTGAAAATTAATTCATAATCGCGTTTCAGCAAAATAATTAACGGTAGGAAATTTGGATCACATAGGTCTATTTTTTGTATCCCAACCTATGTGGGAGGTACTACAACATGCAAACGCGTGTATGGAAAGAAAATCGAACTTTCCATTATGCGGGCTTGCTTGACAATTATGGCTTTGCGTGAAAATAATATGTACTTTTAGCAAGACGAGCGAATAACTGTACAAGGCAAAGTGGTGTATGGTATGCAATACTCGGCGCTCTCAGACTACAATGTTCTTACTTGTTATGCCCTACAATACTTGTGATGCAAGAGTATATTAAGTTAGGCGGATGAATGTAACACACATAAGCGCTTGGGGGAGACCTATCTTCTATAAACGTTTCAGAATCACTTTTTGCGTCGACCTAAGCTTGTCTGTTCGTTTGTTCGTCTGGCTTTCTGCCTGTGCTGTGTTCAAGCTATAGGTCGCAGGTTTTAAGCTATTTTGATGAAAACTGAAAATGGTGCGGATCGGCCTATTTTTTCGTTCATCGTAAACATTACGTATAACAGTAATAAACGAAATGTTACAAACTACTTACGGTTTTCACTTGTTTGAAGAAAAGTTTTATCGATATATGGATCTTTTTACTGGAAAGGTTCATAAGACAGGTCGTTCTTTCGTTTGCGAAATTCGCTGAATACGCCTTGCGACTCTAATCCAAAATAATGGATATTTGCGACTTACTTTACTTGAGAGCAGATTTTCGTCCTTTCTTTTTTGAATAACTAATCTTACCGGATTTCTTTAAGTACTTAACGACTTTGTTATGAGTTCGCCAACGAGTCGAAGCGTCGCAGTGTGCATCGCAAAGACAGATAGGTATAATTTAATTTTGAAAACAAAACATCGGGCGGGGCAGATAGATAGAATTAATTTGATTCTAAGAATGATTTCTTATCGATGCGTACAATAAGGATGGCTGGGCATTGAGCAGGGGTGCTTTAGTTTAGGCAAAGCTCAGAACTGAAGCGATATTTTTGTTTTTAATATAAATTTAATATATTGTGAAAAGCGGTTAATCATCAGAGTGCACGTCAACATAAAACTTATCAAGCAGCTGGAGAAAAAAATTTCCATCATATCCAGTAGATGCGATGAAATATCTACGAATTCATAAAAACTATCGACAAAAGGAAACTTAAGGATAAAAAGGCATCGAATGCCAGATGTCATAAATGATTTATTAAAATTGTTTCTCAAGAAACACACAAACACATTAGCGAGATAAATTTTGCTTTCCTACATACATCAACGGATCATCATCAACGATAACGAAAAGACAGTTAGTTGTTCAGGCGTTGTAAACTCTTTTAGTTTATATATTGATTTTTTTTTTTTTTTTTTTTTTTTTTTTTGAAGAACTTTAAGCAAGCTTTAACAATATTGTGTAATAAGTTTCATCAAAAATATCGCCAACGAGGCAATGTATCGTCAATCTTTAGCACAAAGCATTTTATGGGTAGTTAAAGTAATTGATATTTAAAATGTACTGCAAAGTAATTTGAACACTTGTTACATATTGAAAGTAGATTATCCTCCACTTTTATTTGTCATTCTTTCACTTTAGCGACCCCTTTTGTCATGTCCTCATAGGCTATTAAATTAGTTTATTCCCTTCCTGAAGGAATAAAAAACATACAGACTCGTAGTAAATCCTAAACCTTTTTATTAAGTATTGTTTGTGCCAATGATCTAATAAGGATAACGGCACTCATAGAACAACTACGGTTTGCACTAAGATCCTGAATTTATAAATAATCAAAATCAATAAAAGTTAATTCCCGAACATTTCACTTTCAGTATTGGTGTATTAAAGCTTTAAATGTACCGTGAATGATGGGCATAAATTGTGCTTTGCAAGTAGCCCTGAAGGGAAAGAAATCTTTTCCTTTATTGTTATGTAATATTAATGTCAATAAATAATTTTCATTCTTTGACAAGAATGCTTGTCGTAAAGCCATTCACCAATTGACTTATTCTCACGACTCGTCATTTTTTCAAGGAGGCAGGTGTTGCGAATACGGCGAGGTACACTTCCTGGATTGCTTCTATTACATGTCAGCGGGAGTTTTTGTGAAACAAAACCCCTTTCCGAGCTTCTTTATTCATAAATGTTCTTTTCTCCTTAAGCCCGTTAGTCTTAGTTCTAGATATAACAATTTCATTAGGCTTGAAAAGTGCGTTCGTTTTCAGTCGCACTAAAAGGAACCCCAGAGCGTTGATCTAACCACTTTTTCACCACTTTTTGCCTACTGCAACTTTATACCAAGCCAACGTAATCATATCCACAGTGAACGACAACTTTTATATTTTGATAAAATGCTAGACAAGAAATATTCTATGTGTTTGTGTGTTAACAAAACGATAAATTTCAATTTCGCAGAAACGGAATTTTAAATAAATTTTTTAATGCATAAATATTTGACTACCATTTTCTATTTTAACTTAGACGAACGTATGATGATGGTGATGGTACGACTTGCAATTTGCTCTCCATAAACGAAAAACTGAACGAAGAACAGCATGAAACTTTTATGTAATTCATATAAATTATTTCACCTTTTTTTTCATCCATAGTAATGTAAGAGGAATAGTATGCAACAAAAATTGAAAATTGAAATTGAATTTAACCTACAAGAGACACGATCATGTTTGTTCGCATTTGTTAAGGGCTTAGAAGCACCCAGATATTCCCATATATATAGTTATATACATATGTATATTGCACCCAAAAAAAAAAAAAAAACCCAAGTACAAATGCAGTATTATGCGTATAGATGCCTGCGGTTTTTATAGAAATTATAGCAAGTTTGACGATGGTTTCATACATGTTTATTGTAAAAGTTGTTCTATGTCATAAAATTGTGAATTTATGAATTCATTTAGACTTAAGATATTTAACATATTTATTGTCATTGAAATAGTACTACGTACTGCTTGGTTTCCCCTGAGCGAACTGTATATTTTTATATGGTTTTGTTACAAGCCAGCTGCCGAGAGAGGAGTGGGACAGTGAAACTTCTGTTTTGTATACACCACACCACTTGTCACATATGGTATATTAAATGTGCACCAATTTATGCAAAACCAAGAAATACTTGAGATTCTTTTATTATACCGATCCACTCGTAACGAGTCGATCTAACCTTGTCTGCACCACTTCTTGTGCTCAACATTTCGCAGTTTTTGAAAAGCGTTGATGAAGTTTGCTTTGGCAGCCGGGTTTTATTCCGGGGGCAAATCCTACTGGAAATGGATTTCATCGGCCCACGACTATACCTTATATAGAGCTGTATTTCGAAGAAGACTTTGCAATAGAACGAAACCGTTATTTCAAATTTTGTTGGCAAAAGTGGCCAAATAATGGGACTTTGGTCCCATAAATTAATGTGAAAACTTTGCTCCGAATCCCCGAATTAAACAATCGTATGGCAATGTTTGGATCATGCAGGTTTATTTTTTGAATCTCATCTAATATAAGCGTTCTCAAGAAGAAGAAGTAGAAGGACTTGCATGGAAAAAAAAAAGAATTTTTGCGATTCTACAATGAATTGAAAATAAATCGGTTCACTAACATTCACAGTTTTTCAGTATATTTATGCGAAAATGGCGTGCGTCTAGATTTTCGGGTTTATCTAATTTTCCTACTTTTGCACGCATTATTTTAGTGACGTCCAGCAGTTCTTACAATAGACCCATCTTTTATTACATCGATCGATTTATGTGTCCCTGTCTTGTATTTTGCGGTTGCAACTCGAAATGAGACGCTGCTCGATCTCGGCCATATAAAGTCTTGTTTTGAAAAGTCGTTGTATGAATAACTGTATTAGACGAAGTCGTGTAGGGTATTTAATGAAAACTCAATCTCATTACAGTGCTATCACTCGCTTTATTTTTTAAGTTTTTAATCTTTTCTAATAATAATGTTAGTTAAATAAGATAAAATGTTTCAAAAGAAAGTTTATCCCAAAATCATATTAATAGAGATTTTTTTTATTATAAACGCAGGGTTTTTATGTTCATTCATCAAAAGTAAAAATAATTTAAAGCAAATCACTCTCAAACTCTTTAATGCAAAATGATGAAAAAGAAAAAAAAACGCAAATCAAAAGGATTTGAGCTTCACGTTGATTACACATTGCGGAGGTAATAGACTTAAAAATGATTCTGTTAGAGAGAAAAACACTAAACCGTTGATTTATACGCAATTATTTCCCCATAGAGAAACTTTAAGTATTCATCCGTTACAACGCATCGTATCAGTAGTCAACCGTTTATCGGAAACTTTTTATTTCGCTTCTTTTATTTCAATGTTCTATGTTTTGTTTTTTTTTTTGTATTTTTTTTGCACTGGCATCAATGTGATTGTGTATCGCGATGAACTAATGTTACATGCACGACCAATGATACTTGCATTGTACACAAACTGAACTACTCTTCTTGTTATTTTCAACATTAAATGTTTTTTGCGACATAACATAACCCATCATCGGAGGATGACGGATATATGCTTATTGCCAAAAACTACGCAATGCCCAGAAGAAATCTTCATTCACTCCGCGATGTATATGTGTTCTTGATCAATATGAAATTCCGAATTGATCAAAGCATGTTCATCTGCTCGGTTGTCCATCTGTCCGTCTGTCCGTCGATGTAATGTCCGTTATAAACATTCTCCTGGTTAAAGAAATGCAGTTATCGACTCAAAACTTTGCAGAAACATTGGAAGTTCTTGCACGAAAGTTAATATTGAAAATGGGCCAAATTGGTAGAAGGACACGTCTATAGTGCTACGTAAGGTAAGCACACCTCTGTTTTTCAAAAGGAATGAAAAATTTAATTTACAAAAATTCAACCGACTGATTAATATTTCTAAGAAAATTTACACGCCTTTGGACACGCCTACCCAACTTTATAGTGTGTAATAATTTCATTTTTTTTTCAAAATTTTCATAACACACAGCGGCGAGCTGCAAGAATACATAATTTCTTGACCAGCTCTAAATTCGGAATGCACCTAAGGATACCTGCAAGCAAATGTGAGCTTGGGTCAAACTTTTCAAAGAATACGCCTGCGGCATGCCCGCCTACCTTTATAACAAGAATTTGTAAACACTTTTGCCCCTTTCACTCATACAGTACAACATATGCGCCATATCAGATTCACCTTCTGCTCTGAAAATAGAGAATATCAGTCCCGCCAATCCAATGCTACAGAGTGTGAAGATTTCTTTCTTTTCTTTTTTGTAGGATCACCGTAATGGGTATAAAAAATTCGTTTTCAATTTTCTCATTTGTTTTTTTTTTTATGCTTGGCAATAAAAAATTGTTGCAACAGAATTTTTATGTAATAGTATACGTTGTATGAAACATTTGCACACTGATACATAATTTTTTGTTTTTTTTTTCACTTTTTAGATCCTTTTATCATTATTTATTTTTGTTGTACTTGCTTGCATGAATATTTATAATAATTTTCATACTACATCATAAGGTTAATTTAAAACAAGTAAGAAAGCTGTGTCCGGTTGGGACCGAATCCCTTTAGCGCCCCACGCTTTTATTTACGGTTATAAATAAGTGAATGGGATAAAATATACTTTCATTCATTGTTGAGAAAAATTAACGTGACGTCCACCATAATTAATGTCTTTTTATTTGATACCAATATCGATGGCCAGACTGTGGCGTCCACCGTATTTATTTTAGAATAGACCTATATTTAGTGAAAAAGTAGGATCTTCATTTGAGGAGTGTACAAAATAGTTTTAAGCCATCTATTTTTCACAATTTGTGAGTAATGAGCCAATATCCACAATTTTTTGTTCAGAGAGAGACGGCTTCGCGTGCAGTTTCCTTGCTAAGCATCAACTTGCGCGCAAGAACTTTGAATGTTTCTGTCAAATTTGTAGTTGATATCTTAATTTTTGTGATTAGGAGGGTGTCAAAAACATACATCACACAGGCGTACAGACAAACAAACGGATAGACGGACGGACATGTCTTATTCAAGTCAGAATTTCACGCTGGTCGAGAGTATATATGCTTTAGCGGATCTCTCAAGCCTCCTTTTGGCTTTGCGGTCGCTTCACAACCTACCTCACTCTGTTTAATACCGTCATCTTTTCAGTTTCGTGACAATACATCAAACGGTGTGACGCGTTTTCATGTCAAAGTATACTTCTCATCAAAACTTTCTTATCGAACAATCCACAAGATATCGACGGACGTGATTCCAATTTTCATGTGAATTTACCATTGCTGAAAGCTTGTCATTATAAAACAATAAAAATGAGATAGTTTCAGTCTATTTTTCATAAGAATCCAGCTTGGGTACACCTACTTTTTATATGAAATTACTTTTCTAAGCCAATTTTCATTGTAATATATATAAAAAATGCAACATTTGACGTGGTTCGGAGTACTGTGGGACAGCGATAGTGGTAGCGATATTAAAAAGCAGATATTCGTTATATGTGATTTTTTTTTGTAAGTATATTATATATACTATGTATGTATGTTTATGTATATATATATATACTTTGTATTTTTTATAGATGTTATAACGTAGATAACGTAGATAAAATTTCGATTGAATCATCAATCAGTAATATTAGCGGCAATGACTAAGAGCATTTGAATTCGTTTTCCTTCCTGCCTTCGTGCTGTAAAATCAGCCTTTATTCCTATTTCAATTTTAGTTCTTCGTCGATTTTGATGCCGGTTGATATTTATTTATTAATTCGATTCAATTTAATTGCTGATGTGATTAATGCTTATAGCAAACGTTCAATCAAATCAAGCAATTACAAATTTGGTTTAAAATTTAGAAAACTTACTAGCTCATCATCTTTAAGTGAATTGGGATTGATGATAAGAATTTTGGCTATAGCACATATATCAAATGTAGTTTTTCTTCATATGCTTCGTATATTGACATGCGCTTTATTTATGACTCTAGTCCTTATATGTGCTGGAGGAATTCTATTCTTAATATATAAATAATAATTATTATTTTCTATTATGATGGGCCATTAACAAGCCGTTCGTGGATACGTGTACAAAACAAGGTAGTGGACAGAAGGGAAGCAAGAGAGAGATGGATGGAGAGATGGATAAATCACGATGCAGGAAGCGAAGTGGTCGATATGCAGTGTGGCTTTACCGACTGCGAACTTACGTTAGTTTTTTGTGTTATGTAATTTGTTTTTTCGTTATTATACTTTACTTTCATGCCATTGGATCCATGATCCCTTTACATAAATGCCAAATTTCATTTAATATAGATATTTTCATTAATAAAAATCGATTTTTCCCCATAAACGATTCCAAGCCTTATCTAATGAAACATAACCTAAATACAAATGTTTGCACAATTGTGTGTATAAAATTTGCATGCAAAGATATGTAAACACATACATTGAAATTGTTTTTTCCAGGAGAGATGCTCTTTAGAGAGAAAACGAAAAATAGCACCAAAAACAACAAGAAGAACTAGGTGTGCAGATATTTGAAATTGTTAGCGAGTGTTACGGTACGTATGAATGTCTAATTTAATTAAAAATTTCATACGCATTAACAATGCTGATGGCATGTAATCAGATTTATTTAAGCAGATCCAATTAAAGAGCAAAAATATGCATATGCTTATGTACGTGTAAGAGGAATGGCTAAAGGCGACTCTTTCGATGCAGTTCCGAAGCCCAAAATATGATTATACATTAAATTTGCTATTATTATTATAGCCCACATTTTTTCTTTTTTTTTTTGCTTTTACAACTTTGTTGACATAACATATGGTCATATCTTGCCGCATGAAAGAAACTTCACTGTGAAATGAAAGAATCGTAAATTTTGTTAATTTTACGTGCAAAAAAAATAAAATATATATATATATATATATATGTTTTGTTGTTTTATATGCCCATATTTTGATAGAAACATTTCCAAACTGACCGGAACATATGAGACAACCACGCCTGACCTGCTATGCAAACATGTGTGTAGTATAATATAATTACGATAAAAAGAATTAATTTGTGGCAGCAATGTTCATTAAATGATATGCACTGCTGGACTATTGTATGGAAATTATAAAATTTTATGAAAAATAGATGAAAACATTTATATTTGTGTGGGTTTCTCTTATATAAATTTTTGTTTTTCGTTTAGCAAGACCGTGAATATGATAAGTTATAGCGATCGGTGGTATTTTTTTAAATCGTCTGGGGCTGGAAGAGTATTGGGAAAATCTTATCTTTGAAAGATTATTTTTTCTGTTTTCTGAACGATGTAAAAGCTTGCAGTACGAGCGAAAAGGCGTGCAGGCATAAGCCTAGGATATGGACATTTCAGTATTTAGACCATTTGTTGAAAATGAACAAAATGTAGAGGACATTCTGCATCATTATTGTACTCCATGATACGTGAGCAAACGCTTAGCCGAAAGGATCAGACTCGCGACTGCCAAGCTGATAGGCGCAGGCACGAATTTTACGCGTAGATTTTTAGTGATAGGCAACACTTTCTAAGCAGCTACATATAGAGTTACTAAAAGTTATTGTTGCGTGTTTACTTTTCCTTTGCTCTTTGCTTCTAATTGATATCATTCTCTGCAATGTTATAGTTTCAAGGCTTAGACTCAAATTCGCTTGTTTAATACTTGAAGACTAAAATTATTGCAAAACATTGTTTTACTTAAATTTTGTTGTGCTTTTGATCGACTCTCTTTATTATAATTTTGTGATTTAAGTCCTTTATCAAAGGGATGCTACTTAATTCGGTGAAATAATGAACAAGTTATACAAAAATAGATAGAAAGAAGCATTTCGTGCAGATTATGCAAAAGTATTTTATAAAAATGCTCAATTTTCCAACAGATCTCTGCTCTTGTAGGGTCAAAAATTCTGTTCAAATTACGAGGGCACTAAAAAGTAACTATTCAACATTAGAAAAAGTACAAAAAAATTCATGGGCAAAAGGTAAAGGATTTACTCAGACAGACTATCTAGCGACTTCCAAAGTCGAAAGTTCGTTGGCGAGCGTGCTTGATGCCATTGTAAGGTTATTTCGTAAAAAAGAAGAAAAATATTAAAAATTAAAAAAAGTTTTTTTGAAAAAATCAAAAATTCTTGTTAGTTTTTGATCAACGTATGAAATCATATAATAAAAAAGTAGTTACGTATATTGCTACACATAAGGCGTTTACCAAACTAAAACTAATACTAATAATCAATTAATTAATTGTATTTTCAAAATTCAATTAAAATAAAAGTTTTCATACGTTCAACTGTAAGGAATTTGTGTTGTTATAATATGGGAAAGCCTACGGACTTACAAAAATGTTTTCGACATACGCTTTATGATCGCATTACAGATGGATATTTCTGTTTATTATGGACATGAAATAAACTTCATTTCATTTGCTTTATATATATATATATGTATATATATATATGTATAGAATTCATTTCAATAATTTCTCCAGAAATGTTTTCTTGCAACAATTAGTTAAATAGAAAACAATTAGGATTTTGAAAATGATTGACATTTCACTTGCGGTAGATTTATATATAAAAGTTATTTAGAAAAAAAAAGAAGGAAAAAGAAAAAGAGAAAAACTTACTAAATTTACATGTTGTGCACGTTCTAACAATTGTTTTATTTAGAAACCTCAAAATATTCAATAGTAGAAAATGTTATTTCATTTAACAGATATACTGCACACACACGTATCTTATATAGCATATAGTACATTGATCTATTTACACATTTGTTTGTTAAATATTTGCCGAACAACATTGTTCAATATACGACATGGTATTGTTTAATATTTTGTTATACGGCTTACGTTACTTGTACTTGTTTTATATTCACCAATAAAGGATGAAAGTATCATACATTTATTATTCCGTTCGTAACCTACAAATGCATCAATTCAGCCATCGGTGCTTAGCTTTTCTTTTACCTATTACCACTTGAAAGTTATATTTAAAAATAAAACAAGTAAGAAAATTATATTCGATCATGACCGAATCTTCTATATCCATCACCATGATTCGAAAGAAAAGAAAATAACTACATTTTCATACTTTATTATATTGGGTTGTCCCGACGGATTCTTTTCTATTTTTCACAACTTTTGTGGTATAGACGAGCGGGCGTTGTAGGCGTGCTCTTTGAAAACTTTGGATCATTTTCGAATTTTTTTTGAAAATTTGTAGTCGATATCTGCATTTGAGCAAAAGGAAGAATGTTTACACCGGTCGCAATATCGCAGTTGCGCATGCGGATAAGTGGACAGATGAACGGACAGATATACTTAGTTGCATCCCGATACGAAACTGGCTAAGAATTTATACATTTTGTGGGATTTTCGCAGCTTGTGTCTGTCGATTCTAAATATTAAAAAAAAAAGAAGGAAATTATCACAGGTTGTGAAATCGAACAGATTCTTAATTAATTCTTAAATTTTCTTAAAGACACTGCTGTAGCTTATGAATAATGTGCAGAAAACCAATATTTCGTCGTTTTCGAAAACAGACGTGTCCTCACTTTACGTAGTACCAACTTGTGTGCAAGAGCTTGTAATGTTTCTGCAAAATTTGAAGTCGATGGCTTAATTGGACAGATGAACATGCCCAACAACACTTTACAGTTATTTATATAACGATTTTTCAAAATAAGACGTTTCCATATGAAGCGGTCGAAAAACCGATCCGATCGGAAACTATTTTCAATCAAGGTGTTTATCCTTAGGCCAAAATATGTAGGAGTAAGAAACTTAATCAAAATAATATCTCGAAAATTGCGGCTTACAGGTTGAATACAATAAAAAAAGACAGATGGATGGACAGACAAAGAGAAAAGCTTAGATCGATTCAGAAAACGACTCTCAATCGGTTGGACGGTAATAAAATCTATCTCAAATCCTTCCGGTTTTCACATAGATTGATATCGCAAGTGGTATAGGGTGCCAAAAAAAAAAACCGAATTTTCCAACATAGAAAAGCAAATAAATAAAAAAAGAAAAGACTTTTGAAAAATTCATCATATGCGGTGAGTATCTAAGCGAATGAAGATCTCTCCGTTTTGTTGGTTTTAAAACATTTTCAATGATGAAGACCAAGCGGCAGATGCACTAAAGGACTCTCGATATATTTATTATAGGCTTGCAATCTATCACTCCATATATGCATGCACATAAAAATATATATGTATGTTCAACACTCATAGTGTATTTATTTCGAAAATTATTTTCTTTGTTTGCAATAAAAGTTGACCAACCACCACACGTTATTCAGTTTGGTTTTTTGGTTTATTTTCAGGCATTCGATGATGTTTCAACAAAATGAGAATTTTTAGAAAAATTTATGAAAACTTTAGTGATTAAAAATTGTAAATGTATTTATTTATATGTAAATGCAAAATAGACCCAATTCATAAAAAATTTAATTAATTTGTTTTTTTTTTTCAAATAATAGATGCTTCCTTAGATTTTGATCAGCGACATCTATGGGTGATAGTGATAAATTAATGCGATATATCAGTGCACGCAATATTTAAATTCGATGATTCTGACCTTTCTTTGGATAAGACGACAGCTTTCCGTTTAGTACTATGAATATGAAGAAATTTGCTGCCGAAGCCCATCAAAAAAGATAGTGAGTTACAAGACTTATTGGATGAAAACCCAGCTCAAAGAGAACAAAGAACAAAGAACTTCCGAGCAAGCTAGCGTTTGATCGATCAACTGTTTTTAGACGTTGACACGCTATGGGAAATGTTTAACCGAATTGACGGAGAATGTCCTTTCGAAGCGTTTCAATATCGCGGTTTTAATGCTTGCCAGGCAAAAAAGGAAGAGTTTTCTATGGCATATTGTGATTGGCGACGAAAAGTGGATCTACTATGACAATTACAAGCGAACGAGATCAAATGCTAGACGTGGAAAGCCATCGACATTGGCACCGAAGCGGAATACTCATCGTCATAGAATTTTACTATGCATACGGTGGCATCAGCAAGGTGTAGTGTACTACTAAATAGCTACAACCGAATTAAACTTTTACCGCACATGTCAACTGACGTCAGCTGTGGTTAACCTACCTCTGTAACACGACGACGTTCAGGAAGTTGTCAAGAAGAAGAAGAAGGAGATATGCAGTAATCTCATTCCAAGTGGATACGTACGAGATCGATAAAGGATAAGCACTCACAACAGCTGCGCCCAAGTATAGTCTATCGTGTCGTGAGACTTAACGTGGATTTTCTTAGCAACATTATCTGAGGTTGTTCTGAAAGGTTTCTATTTTATCTAAGTAAGAATCCAAAGAAAGGACTATTATTAGAATCCGATATACATAATAACCATGTAAAGGGTGCAGCGTATAAATACAAGTAAAACCGACTTCAAGGAATTACTTTCATTTTAACTTATATGCGATACGTATATGTGAACGTTACTAGAGTAAGTGATTTATTAATAGCTTCTTATATATCAAGAAACTCATTTGGCCTTGAAATAGTCCATTTTTAACATCTTGCAGCAAGTGAATCAAATCTAGCTCTTGGCAAAGAGTAATAGCGAAGGCAGTAGTACCTAACATAGAGAAGTTGCTTACAATGGCAGACACAATTTCTTTACAAATAATACATAATTTAACAGAAACTGGAATAGTAAATAAACATATATTGAAGCATGCGGATTCGTTATGCTTAGGAAAGAGATCCGTGAAGATAAATTTGTGGAGTAATAAATGTATTTTACATTTCTGGGCGCACGCATTGCTTTCCATTAGGAAATGACTTTAATTCAAGTTGAACGAAGCAAACAAAAAAAGGAAGTAAGAAATAATTAATGTTATGCTATCTTGAAGAAAACTAACTTATCAAATAAAATCGTAAGCATTATTCTCATAAGATACTGTTTTTCTCATTTCCTGATGCGCTTTTTGGTTTACGTTTCAGGTTTGTTTATTTAATCCAAAGCAAGCTCTACTTTTCCTTCCACCTCTTCATCATCATTGTTTCTTTTTCGTCTTCTTCTTCTTCCTCTTCTTCTTCTTCTTATGAACATGTCTGCTGGCTTGTATTTATTTTATTGTTCTATTCTAATAGAATTCGCTAGAAACCCTTCATGATTTATGTATTGCAATAAAAAGTTTTTAATAAAACGCAAGCGAACTGATTTGAAATCTTATGAAATCCTTTCAAATACTTTACAGAAATTTTCATGTTTATGACACAACAAGTCAGAGTGGCACCAAATGTAGTAATAAATTAAAATGACTGCTAAAATAATATAAAAACAAAAAATAAAAGAAAAAGTCAAATATTATATAAGAAAATTCCTGCAAAAGTAATAGTTTAAGGAAAATATTAAAAATAAACATAAATCTCAGTAAATTAGATTCAATTAATTATTGAATAAAACTAATATTATTTTTATTAGTATTATTATAACTTTAGCCAGAGAATAAATTCTAAGAATAAAGTCTTACAGCACTAGATATCTAAGGCTTTCGGCTTTGAGATTTGAACCCACGATCATTGGGTCGAGATTCTTGCCTACTCGGCCACTCAGGCGGATAATGAATAAAATAAATCTAAAAGAAATAAGTAAAAATTTAGAATTACCTTGAAACTGAATCTTTCTTTTTACGATCGCTACACCTAAGGACATATGTAACTTTCATATTCACATTAGATACTCACTTAACTTTTATAAATTCTATTATTATTATTATTATTAATTTCGCCAGAGAAATAAATTCTAAGACTAAACTCTTAAAAGCACTAGCATCTAAGGCTATCGGCTTTTACTAAAAAACTCTACCGCACTTGAGATTCGAACCCACGACCATTGGACTTGCTAGACGAGATTCCTCGCCTTCGGCTACTCAGGCGGATTTTATTAATTCTACTTTCACGTTTTAATGTAAGATTAAGCTTAAACTTATCGTCGTTCTTTTTGCGTATCGCATTCGCATTATATAACACTGGAAATAGTTTAAGGTATAATACGGATTTTTATTATGATTTGTTTTTGTAAATTTTAGATAACATTTTTTCTTTGAAGACAATAGTCATCCGTTGACCGTTGATAACTTTTAGGAATCAACAATTCTCATATTTAATTTCAATAATTTTTTTGTTTTTTTTTTGTTTTTTTTTTTCTGTTTAGTAATCGCTTTGACCCATAAGTTTTGTTTGAAAAGTTTTTTGGCAAAAAGCCAAGCTTGTGTGTTCGTCAAATACTTTATCAACAATTTCCTTTAACGTATATTGCAGTAATATAATAAAATAAAATAATAGTTGATAGGAGGGCATCATATAACCCATAAGTACTGAAGTAAAACTGTTTTAATTTATTTGTGGTTATAAGGTGACACTTATCCTACGTTATGTGGTAAAAGTGCACTTGACAAAAAATGCAAATTCTGCAGAATTGAAGTTATTTTGTGAGTAAAGAGTGTTTGTTGTAAGAATAAATTTAACTAAGGATGTTATGATTTTTCAAGATAAGCTAACAAAAATTGCTGTAAAAGTTTAATTTCGCCTGAAGGCAGGCTAGTAGTGAAGCATTGCAAAATTGCTTATGAATAATACCCAATGCATTATCAATAAATCGGAGATATATAGTAAGTAAAGATATATTCAGCTATGTAAAAATTAAGGAGGAAAGACTTGAGATCCACTTTTTGCTATAACGATCGATTCAGGATCGCTTTGTGGTTCAAGTCAAGCTTGTCTGTTCGTCTGTCCATTTGTCCATCTGTGTACTTGTCCATCTAATGTCTCTGCACACATTCCTGCTCGTAGCAATTTTTTTAGATATTTTGATGAAATTTGGTACACTTATCTGTTTTGACCCAAGCACGAAAACTTTATTTTAACAAGTTCTCATAGCAAAAAATATTGCATTTTTTGGAATTTCGCGATAAAAATCACTCAGTGCTAGTATTTGGACATTTTAAGTTGATGTGACAACTTTGCCATATAACCATTCCCATGGAAACTGAATGTTTTGACATAAAAGTTAACTTTACCAGATTTGGACCAAATAGGCCTATTTTTTGAATCGCGCCCTGTACAGTGGAAGAATAGCTCTCCGCTTACTTAGATCTATTTTTAAGACGGCATCATAAATAGAATCTCTGTAGAGGCTCTCTGATTACGGAAAACTCCATTTACTTGTCAAAGCTTAAGTTATTTTCCAGATACTTCCGCCATTAGATATTATAGAGTATGGCTTTCTCGCGATAAGAGGATTTGCTTTCTTGAGAGCAGGCTCATAGGCTCCTAAACTTAACTTCTAGTTGCTTAATCAAATTTAGTAACATTTATTTTAAAGCACAAACTTGCGTTTTGAACGATATAATGGACGATACAATGACCTTGCCTTTAAATTGCAATGAAGCCAACCAAGTTTTAATTCATACCTAAAAGAATAACACTTCTTCTAACACATAGCTTCTCACGCTTCGACTGAAAACAAAAATTATCATTTCCAACTAGTAAGCGGCTCTAACGAATGTTTAGTGGGGCAAAGTTACGTTTGAAATTTTAATCCTCGAATACTGACTTGGTAGTGACAGTTCTTACCTACTTGGCTACTCGCACATTTGAACAAGTACAACACCGTATTCATGCCTAAGCCACCGCATTCAAAAGATGTGGCCCTCTGGGATACTGCAAGAGGTCAAGGACATACCAAAAATCGTATATCAGAAGTACTTCGTGAATTGGAAAAAGCACTGGAACAACTGTTGTATATCGAAGGGAGATTACTTTAAAGCAGATAAAGTAGATATCGATGAATGCGAATGAAATTTTTCAAGCAATAAATAGTCGCCTTTCTCTTGAACTACACTTTGTATTTTATCTAATGTAACGTATTGTGCATAATTTTAAAATGTTTCGATAAGAACATTAATTTCACAACTTAAGATTAGGTAAAGTATATGGAAATCTATGCGTGGACATAACGTAAGCAAGTTCGTAATGCATGCGAAGAGTATTAAGCTTCTCAAAATCAACTACGCTGCGTCGCCCTACAATTATTGATACAACAACTTTTCAAAAACAAGCGTTATATGAGAAATGGTCGCAAATTTGATCCAAAACACTGTCCTTGGGCCAAAACAACTGAAAATATCGCAAAAATTGCGGGCTGCGCTTTGAACAAAAGAAAACTGGACGGGGAGCCAAGGAATTCTCTTCTTTTTTTTTTACTCGGTTACCCCCTTTTTTTTTTCTTTTATATTGTAAGCGTGCAGGTTAACAGAAGGCAACCACTTCTTAACCATGGATTCTTAAACGAGGAAGGCATGCTTGCTGCAAAATGAACGCATAGATGCTTATCTTCATTTCTGAGACAAAAAATGGCGATCAAAATGATTTCTTTTGGATCATATCTAGCGTCAAGTGTCGCCTTAGGATGAATACAAATTCCTGCTGCTTTCACTTCAATTTCTAAATAATATTTCGTTTAATTTTGTTTTGCATTTATTTTGCATTAACTTTTAAGAATAAGTCAAATAAGTCGCGTTGTGCTTTTGAATTTTAATTAATCAAGATTTATAACACAACCATGACAATAAACATTAAACTTTCATTTGACATCCTTGGCACAATATTAAGATTGCACGAAAAACTACTTCACATGTGTTCTTCTGTAAGAATAATAATAAAACATAACATAAACACCATAAGAAATGTTTTGTATGCGTAGCCAAACAAACGCTGATTATCAGCGTCAAGCATAAGAATATCTCGGCAGTAATAGACAATGTTAACATTAAGTGGAAAACGGAATACTGTTGCTCTCTCCCTGTCTCTGGGAAGAATGGAAGAAAACAAGTCATGAAAAATTAAATAAATAAATACAAACATATACGACTTTATCGCAGACATTGTGGCAACAAGCTGTTCCTACAGTTAAATAAATTGAATGAAATACATATACAAGTACAAACGGCGCCTTAAGGTATACACTTAGTATGTTAATCGTAAAGTGTTGAATTGTTTTGTAAATGCATTTTCTCCTAGGATGAGTAAAACGTACTCACCCTCACACCTCACTTTTACATGCATGTGGAAAATGTTGTTCTCAATCTCGTGCAGGATGGGGGCGAGAATTCGAGGTTTTTCTCTCCTCGTCCTCCATCCAGCCCTTAAGCCATTTATTGCGTAAATACAGTGGTTGTGTTCAACTTCAGATTAATGATTATCACGCTGTATATGACTTTTCTATGTCAAGTGTTGCTCTTGTGTGTATAGCGCATTGCACATGCATGAGAGCGATAAAACGAAAAAGATAAATTTAAATGAAAGCAACAAAAAAAGGTTTTTGAATAGAAAAATATTTTGATTATAAAATTTGAACGTTGTAATCTTGAAATCCAATTTGCTTTTAAATAACGAAAAAGGATGAAAACAAAAAAAAAAAACAAAAAAAATAAGAACACTTTACATAAAAAGGTCTCTCCCATGCGCTAAACGAGGTAAAGTAGTTTTTAACATAAGGAAAATTGCTCGAGATTGTAAAAAGTAAATTCAATTAAAATTTATTAAAATTAAATTTAAAAAATCTCTTTAGTGTTAAGAACAACTTTGTTATATACATTGTCAGTGAGTATAAAGAGTTGTACATCCGTTTACTTGCATGCATATAGATATTTGCGAAAAACAATCAAATATAACATCAATACGTTTTTTAAAACGAGTCGAGAGACGAATAGTCTTGGTTGCTAGTGCTTCCTAGTTCTCGAAAACATATTTCTTTGCTCTCTATATATCTAATAACACTATTAAATAATAATAATATAAAATGGAGAATATTTAGAATACTTTACAGTGCATGCAAAGACTCGCTGGTTTTAACAAAACAAGACAAACCAAGTAATTACACATTATACGTTGCTATCTTCGATCCCTGATCCTCGATCGTGTGCAAATTGATAAAGCTCTGTTCCGTTTACTTTCTCGTCTTTCTTTAATGGATCGAATGGCGTTTTCATGGAATGCTGAACGGAGCAAAAGTTTTTTATTGTAGTAGCAAGCAAAGCCCAGGTCAACAGAAATCGATGCAGCTTTTATATTGCATCATATGGGTACCTATGGAATAATTATAATTTTCGGCTAAAATTTGATAAGGAAACTATTACCTTACGCTACCGCTTCAACTTCCCGATGTCGTCGTTTTCCTTCGAATCTGTCATCTGATTTGTGAGATGGGAGCGCCATTACTTTCCAAGATTCTGAAGAAGCTTTTTTTGCAATATATCCATCACTGAAGAATAAGAGTTATATTCAGTTTTCTAAAACGTTTGCAAAAAAGTTAACTTGCAGTGCCCTCTACAGACCTCTTTTAACATTAGGCAGTCGCTTTAAGCGAAAGTAAATATTATGTATAGGTTTTACTTCAATCGAATGAATTTCGTTATTTTCTAATGATTTTAGACTTGGGAGTGACACATCTACAAATAAGCTCAAGGGATGGCTTTTATGGAAATAAGTTTAAAGGCAGTTGTTAAGGATTCTAGAAAGGGGCGATGAGCAAATACCATTTCTGTACGCTTAAGTTGAAAACAGGAAAAATGTCTCTGAAGTGAGACTATTCCAGTATAGTCACGATAGTAAGTTAGCTTAATATGATGTTGGCATCGAATGAAATCCTCAACGTGATTGCGAAAAACGTATAAATATGTGACTCTAATTATTTTTCTTTTTATCAGTCCCTTGACGCAGAAGAAATTCAATGCATATACTAAGTGACGAATCTGTCGTTATTTCCTAAATCAAGCGAATGTTTCGATATACACCCCCTTTTGAAAACTAATGAAACATCGATCTGAAACGTGACATGAATATTAATGAAGATTACTTAGAAAGCATATTGGCTCTAACATATACGCCTGCATTTTGCGAGAAAAAAAGAAATTAATCTGAACGATATTGAAATTTCACTTTAACACGAACATATTGCTCTCTTATTTTTATCTTATAGGTAAATACATGTTTTTTGTTGTTTTTCATTGGTTTAATTTGTATTTTCAATATCAAATTTCCAATCATATGGTAAATTAATGCTTTTAGTCGAGAGTAAGCTACATATCCATCCGAAGATAAACATCGCTTTTCTAAAATTCTATTTCTATTTGTCATTCATACCCTTGAACTAAGTATAAATTGAAATTTTGAATGCAGGGACATGTTCTCGCAACAGAATTATGCGTCTGCACGCAACTCAATGCCTATGCAAACAATAACTGAATGTGTAAATTGTGCATTGTAATGGTACCATAATATTACATTTCGATAAACAATAGGATAATTGTAATCACTATTATTAAAACGAATTGAGACAAGCAGCTATATGCAATCAGCCCTTCGGCAATGATTTACTTTAATGCAAGTAAACTATCTCTCTTCGTATCTTTCACATATGAGATTAAGTTGGCATTATATATATAATATATATTAAATATGTAGTTAGTCAACAATGCTAATCTTTTCAATCAATCCTTCGCTTTTGATGCATGGCAAGAATTAATTATGAGTAAGAAAATCGAAAAAGATGATTGCCTCAAGTGTCCACAAACATCTAAAAAGCTTGTGTTTATTAAAGGTTTAGTTTTCTTTCCAAATCTAATAGACATCTAATAGAAGGATGTTTGCAAGACTTAAGATTTAATTCATTTAAATTCATTTAATTTGTTTACTTAGGGTAAATTGTATGATGTGTTCAGTCCTTGAATTTATTACATAAAGCAACCACGCAGCAGTTTGCGCAAATACTTCGTTTGCCATTAGTTTAGTTTAAATCTTGAAAGCTTAAGTTTCCAAACAGCTTTGAAAGTAAATTATTTAGGAAAAGTTTAAAAATCCTTCCTCAAAACGTTAAAGATTTTAAGAAAGAAGAAAACGTAAAAAGTCTTGGCAGATTAACCATTGAGCGTAACTATAATTGCAATAACGTAGGTGGGTAAATATGAAACCGTAACTTTCCCATAGATAATTCAGCCTCATTAGGGCCATTCTCTTGCTGGTATCGGAAATATTTTCAGCTCATCACGACACAACCTGCACACAATAACATAACATAGTTTGCAATAGCATTAAACATGTGAAATTTTGCGCCAAGCGACCAGTATCCCTCACCACCTTGTTTCTTTTCCCGAACGATGAAAAATGAATCATACGATCACGACAAGGAGCATAGATGAAGGATCTTGGCGGAAATGAATTCTGAACATAATATTGAAACCAGATTTATCTAACTATTTTTAGCGTCCACGTAATAAAAAAAATACGACCATCGATGTCATTACGTTTGCAACACCCAAAAGGAAGCTTCAAAGTCCATACACACCTAGGAATACTTATACCCTAATCAACGTGAAAGTCCGACTCGATTAAACAATCTGTCTGTCCGTCTATGTTTCCGTGTGGTATAAATAGATCGACAGGCGAAGAGACAGGCATATCGATGTAGAAATTGACTCTGAATCGAACGGAATAATAAAAGATGGATCGATCACACATCTTCCTAGATGTTGCTTACATCCACACGAACGTCACATACCCTTTGTGTAAACCCAACATTTGGTATAGAGTATGAAGACTGGATTTACCTAACGTCTCTGAAAGTTGTTATGTTTGCAGCGTTTGTACAGCGAGTGTGCATGCCAGTTAGTAGCGATAATTTGGTTTTTTTTTTTTTTTGATTTTGTGGTCGTGATTAAAGGTTTAGGTTGTTTAACAAGTGCATGCTTTATACTAATTTGTACTTCTCGGTAAATCGCAAGGACATTTTAGCATGTTTTTGCCTTATGTTCACTTTGATAGTTGCTAGGTTCGTAACAGCGTACAGACAGCCTTGAATATAACTTTCTACAAGTTTAATATAAATAAGAAAATCAAATTTAGCGGACAGATAATCAACTGTACAAATGAATGGGAAGACAATTAAGAGGCTGATAGGCGAAATTTGACTCAAACATGAAGCAGCAGTACGGACTTCCTTCGCTTCACTTTCGCCCAACTCCCCACTCGTATTTGTAGAAACTATTTCCACACTACATCATGTTTGTCGAAGGAGTCGCTAATAAGTGTGAAACGACAGTAAGTACTTCCTTGCTCCTAATCCCATTCCATTTGTATTTCTATCGCCCCCAGTCAACTATTTTTTCTAATTTTCTTTTTGTTCCCGTGTTTTAGTTATTAAAAAAGTATAGACACGTCCTTGCTTCTATTTCTACTTATTTAGTGTTTTTATTTGTTTTGTCTCTTTTACACTTCCACATATCTTTTTACCCCTATTTTCCTTACAAACCTCATTATCTGAAGTTTGCTATCGTATCTATCCCTCAGTGATAGATATTAAGTGCGAAACAACAATAAGCGTTTATTATGTACATTTTATATACCGATTTCTCGTTTTGTCTCCACTCTACACACTTTTTCCTTTCACCTATCTTTCTCTCAGCTATATGTTAAGTAGAACTTGCCTAGTTTCTCCCTCGCAAGTAATAAATTATGCTTAAGTTATTTCGCTGATCCGAAGTAGAGTATCCCGTATTGGTCCTCGCACATGGAGAATTAAAAAGTTAATAAAACTTTTGCACATAGTAAAGTTTTTATTACAGTGAAAATACCTTGTTAGACAAAAACTCGGCAAATGAATTCATTGCAAGTATTCATGGATGGGAACATAATTGCTTACTTGTAAAAGTATCCAAAAAAAAATTTTTTGCTCTCTACATAAAGAAGAGGGAATATTAGATTTGACTACAAGTTTATATATGTACGATTCATCCATGTAAGATTCCAAGTAGATTTTATCGTGTGCGTTTTTCAGTTTATCTGTCTGCCTGAAAAGATCATAAATGATTATAAATGAAGTGAGCAGATCGTGTTTGAAAATTGTTGTAATCTGCCCATTTCTACGCCCACGGTAGTCACAAAACCTATGATTTGCACCCAATTGTTTATCCAGGCCAGGTTCTATAAAGATAAAAGAGGAAGGTGTCTATCAATTAAATCCTTTAGCAGGCCTAAATGTCTTCCCCACTATACTCACCCACACGTTTTGGAATTGCCACTATATCGCACAATACACTACCGCGTCTTGTCGTTTTTTAACCGTACTGCTCACTTTTCAAACTTTCGTGTATATAGTTGGCTAATGGGTAATGGTAATGGGTATTAGAAATTCGTATCGAGATCATATAATAACGTAACTGTTTCGTAAATATGAATATTTATATTCTATATGTATATATGCAGAAATGTACAGAAAGTAGAAGGCATCGGAAAATTAAATAACCCTAGGAAATATAGTCTTAATTACAATATATATGAATTGCAAGCGCCAAAGTTATATGAGTATGAATGAGTTGGAATAATTTACATTTTTTTAATAAAACTTATTCATAATGTAGAAAACAAGAATAATAAATCAACGGAATCTATCAACTTGAACAAGTGTTCAAAATAATCAGCAATAAAAATTGATTTATAGAGGGAAGTAAATATTAAATCACTAAAAAGTTGTGGCATTTATTTTCAATAGGGCTGAAGATTTCTCTTTCTCCTTTCTATTTTTTTTAACCGTATAAGAATTCTCTCTAGATATATTTATATACTCCATGAGAAAGGTTAATATATACGTGCATCATACATTTCGTATTATTTTTCAAATATATTTATTTACTAGTAAGATGTTGGACCGAACAGTTAAAATTCTTCGCGGAAGAGATTCGCAGAGAGTCTAAAAAAATTCCAAAGAATTATTATATCGTTCTTGTAGCAAAACATCCGCCAATCACTTCAACAACGTTTCTCGCACTCTGCTTTAAAATTTCGCCTAACAGTTTGATTGTGGTCAGGTCTGCCGGCTGCGCTTACAGAGAAAGATGTCTGAAGTTATTTTGATGTTCCTTTGCAATGACTGAACCTTGTTTGGCTGTTGAATGCTGTTACGAGCGTGAGCCGTTAATTCAGCAAAAGCGTTCGGCCTTCTTTGGAAATTTGACATCGATCGCTTTTTTCAAAATTATCTTAGAACAAAGTGTATGGTACACTGAGATATAACCTATAAGACTTACCACATAAAGCAATGTTGCCAACACGAAATAAGATGGTAATGTATTGCATAACAATTATATTATTTTGTCCAGCATATGAAATGCTTCAGAAAATTTGCAACAAAGAGCTTCAAATGGGGACACGAATAACGTAAAACGATAACTAGGAACAATGGGAGACAGAAACGAAATGAAAATCGAATATCTGTCTAACATATGCCCTATAAAAAGAATTTCATGTTGATATAAACAGAATCATTTAACCGCAAATTAATTTTCAAAAACTTACAGAATTAAGAAAATATTTTAAAAGGGTTTATTATTCTTACATATGTATAAAATGTCGGAGAAAATAATATATACATCACGGAGAATAACGAGAGCATGTTACTTTCAAATTATGTAAAATATTTAAAATATCTATTTAGGCTTTTATATTCAGCACCGAAGGGTGAGGAGCGCATTCATTTTGTCAAAACGTTTGTAACGCTCAGAAGGAAACTTCAGAGACCTTAAGAAGTATATATATTCGTCTGTCCATCCGCGTAATATCTGTTGTGAACATTTTCACAGACGGAAAATGATGGGCCAATTTAAACGAAGGAGATGCGTACAATGTTACTACTACGTGAACTAAGAACACCTATGTTTTTTCATTCTACTTATACACTATAACCGACAAATATAAAAAACTTAACACGTACGTTCTATGGGCGACGATCACGCCTACCCAATATTTTAGTTTACCAAACTTTGATTTTTCTTTGCCACATTTTTATAACGCACAGAAGCCCGATCCAAAAACCCCATAAAGTATATAAATTCTTTTGCACTTTAGATTCGGAATGCATTTAGACATGTCCGTTTGTTGGTTTGCGTTTGCTCAAATGATTCAAAAAAAACTGTGAATACTTATCGAATAATGCAGAACGTGAAAACGTATATGGGTATATAGATATAAACGATTCGGTGAGGACCGAATGAATTTTTCTTACTTTTTCTTTTTCATTAAAACTTTGTGCAAATTTTAAAAGCTTTGAGAGGCTTTCACATTTAACATATGTTGACACTTCAGGTGCTACATTACGGGGGTTTAAGCGTAATTAGAAGCTATAGGAGGAATTTTATCATTAAGTTAGGAGAAAAAGACATGATGAGCACAAATACATGAAGGCTGTCACTATTAAACAACTGAAACCACATCAGCGTCAACACTTTGAAGTTTTAATCCACATAAACATAAACCAAAGTAGGTGATATATATTGTATGGTAATTATAAAAATTAATGTTCAAGTGCTGAGCTGTTTTCAATCAAATTCTCAAGGCCAGAGTAAATAGATTTAACTTATTAAACCAAAAAGCTTATAATACTTTCGTTAGCATAGATGAGAGTATTTCTTGGCGGATGATCTTCTTTCTGTCCTACACCGGACATGGGTAACACGCGGGAGGGCTTAAGATAGACTCATCTTTATTATACTGATCAATTCAGAATCCTAAATCTTGTAACGTGCGAAAACAAATTTAAGGTAGGGCATCTGTCAATCTACTTTTTTTCAGAAATTTCGTAATAATGGCATATCGTTATTCGATATCGCGTGATTGCAAAAATAGCGGCTTGCTGCTATGCATGCAAAGAGAAGAGAAGAGATCGAACGAGATGTGAAACGTTTTTGTTGAGAGAGAGTTTTAGATGCTTGAGAGTTCGTGAGTGATTTGATTGGAAAGAGTAGTTTTTTTTGTCCCTTAAACGAGTCGGGCAATAAAATTAATAAAAGGATTGTTGTGTTAATTTTGAGAAAAACAAAAACACACAATAAAGTGATTAATATTTACAATTTCAAAAAAATAAAAAAGTAAATAAATGATTTTAAATTTTTTAATATATATGTATAGTTATGTTTAGTTCTGTCTCAACGGCGGAGAATATTGTTTTTCAGAGATCTCCTATCCGTATAAAGTATAAAAGCCAAACTAACACCAAAAATAATAAATAATTCTGTAATTTCCTAAATAAAAAGGTTATTTAAATTCAAAAAGAAAATGAACAGAAAACCAAAAAAATAAGAAAAATTGTAAAGAGCTTTCTATACGTATTGTGTACATTAAAGTGTGATTAAGAACAACAAACTTCGCAACAGCAACTACGTTTGTACTGGAATTTTTGAGAAAGTCCACATTCGCATAGGATAATAATGGTCAAAAACTTGTGAAATAAAAAAAAGTTAAAAAAAAAGGAATCTATTTTCAGGGTAGAAAAGTCGAAGTTTTAATATTTTATGATGAAAATTGAATCCAAATAACCATCATATAACCAAGCGAAGTGACGTAGACTATTTAATGGTTGGCCTGGCTCAACTATCAAATTTTTAGTTGTTTTAAACTCACTCTGAGTTTAAATATTTACGTATTTCAGCTTAGTTTTCATTTTACGATATTGCTTTCAAACCTCCACAACAACGGAGACAATTTTGAGTATCCTTAGAAATAAAATAATAACCGATTAATTTCAAATTTCAAGTTTACCTTCGTAGTAGTACTTTCTAGTAAGAAAAGTCGAATTTTTTACAAAAAATTTGGCATTGGCGTAGAAATTTTTCATTTTTCGAAAAAACAACTCTCAAAAATTTTTTATTTTTCATTTTTAAAAACAGGATTGTTTTGAGTTCACAGGTAGGTGATGTAGGTGTGTCATGTTACCGGTTTGGCCTATTCGTAAGCTGATAACCAAAATTTTTGAGGCCAGGAGAACGTCAGACGGTCAAGTTGATAGATGGACAGATGGACACGCTTAAATCAAATCAAAATTTGATCAAGAGTATGTATGCGTTGTTGGGTATCTGAATTTACTCCCAAGCGTTGCAAATGCTTTGGTGAAATGAATTTACTCGTCATCCCCCGGTGATGGGTATAAAAATAAGTGAACAACATTGTTCTCAGGATATTTTAATTTCTATTAAAATTACAACTGATACTATTGGCCAATCGGCAATAGCTAACAACACCTACTAAGCTCGTTGGTATTCAAAATCTCTGTCAAGTAGGGTATAAATTTTTTACTCCTTTTTATATGCAATTAATTTCGTATCCCCTTTGTAAATGATATACCAGCAATACTATAATGGTGTTCCACACACTGGCAGTTATGCTTTTTATCTACTTCCTAAAAGAGCTGCTTACAAAAGGAAAAAAAGGGGAAAAAAAAACAAAGCATTTGTGACAGTTTTTTGTTTCTAGAAAATTTATTATAATTGGTGGCGTAGTAACCTTAGACGGATGTACCTAAGGGAGGAAAATGTGCAATTTTTCTTTTTTTTTTGGAAACTTTTTGAAAAGTGAGATAAAAAGAAAAACGAAACTACCATTAACGCACTTTATAAAAATGAAAAAAAAAAAAAAAACGATTATTACAATAATAGTTCTTTGTAGTTCCCTGCAAATAAGATAGCAGCGGCACTAATGGCCTTTCACCTGCTAGAGCAAGTGAATTATCAAAGAGGAATTCTTAGTTAACGGTTAAGTGCTATTTCTTTGCAAGAATAACTTAGGTAAGTGTGAGCACAGAAATTTCTTTATTAATGACTTTCAAAAGTATGAATGAATTTTCTTAACTTTCGCTTAGCTAAAACAACGGTTACGTAGCTTAAAATAAATCAACTTTTTTTTGACCGTTACAATAATTTGATACAATTTCTCATTTAATAACAATACCAATATACAATTTTTGAAATCATTTATATATAATAATTAAATAATAAATAAACTAAAAGCGACATAGAAAAATCAATTTGAAACTTGCGCGTATTTCTTTAAATTACTTGCAACCGAATATGAAGCATGCGAATAACTCTCGTTGTTAGGGTCGCAGTGGTAACAATAGAACTAAGCTCGACCCGGAGCCACAGCTGCATTTGTTGGTTAAACAAAAAAGAAAAAAAAAACAAAGTAAGGCAACTGCTCTCCACGCACTGTGTTATTATGGTAAACGAGACCGTGGCATCGCTCGTATGCGCTGACATTCGTTTATTGGCACAAAACGTAAAAGAATGTCAACATAATCCAATAATACGCTTAGGGAATTTCGAGTGCGTCTCTAAAACAGACATTATCTGGTTCCGACAACAACAAGCAAAGTTTTACAAACACCACAACTTGTTCTATCAAAGCCAATTCACCTGGATTTCAGTTTAAATTGAAACGAAAAATCGATGCCTGCTTTAAAATGCTTATGGGTTACCAACCGCCTGAATAGAGTGCAAAGGCAGGTAAATTAATTTACATTTTTGAATAAAAATTGAAAATTTTTTTAATTAATTGAATGAAAGTTACAAAGTAATGTAAAATCTTGTAAAAAACACACACGAGATCAACATCAATATCCATCTAAGCCCCAAATTAAGATAATGGGATATAAATTGAAAAATGAATAACAAATTGATCGGTATAATAAAAGCTGAGCCCATCTCAAGTCCTTGTAGGTGCTGCACAAAACTTTATATATTAATCAATGGCGAAAGGTGTGCAAACATTTTGAGAACATTTCGATTCGATGAGCAGAAGCAAGCTTTGTTTTTCATCATGAATATGAAGCTTAGAACAGTTTTGAGCGTCGTTTGAAGCCAACTTAGCATAAGGAATAATCTTTGATTTGGGAGGAAATGGGAAGAAATGCTTTTCGTCTTACAAGCTCCATAAGCAAGATTTCTCTTCTTTCTGTTTTTTGTTTTTTGCCGTAAGAAACATAGATCTGTAGTTCATTATACTTTTATGCATTCGTTAAAATTTTTCCCTGACATTAAAGATTTGGAGATCCTTTGCAAATATTATAAACAATGGCCTGAATTTCTTTCGGTAGTGCATCTAAGAAAAGACGCCTTGCTGTTAAAATGGCAGAAACTATTTAATGCGATTAAACGAAAACAGCATTCGGATGTTTCTTACCGAGTAGCAGGGAAAGGGAAAGTGATGAAGAAAAAATTGCAAGTTGATCAGGATGATGTTAATAACACTTAATAATAATACTAGTACCGGAAGCTGTACGTAAAGCAACTTCAAGTATATTCAGTCATTCAACTGTAAAGCAAACCCAATCCCAGTCGGTAGTAGTGATAGCAAGGAAACAGTGTAAAGAATAAATGAATTAGTAGGTAAAGCGTATTACGGAGATGTTCTATTTTTATTTTTACTTGTTTGCTGATGGAATTTTCATTTTTAGTTTATATGACTTCTTTTTCTTGTGTTTTTTTCTTTGTTCAGGAGATGTAATTAAATAAATTACAGATTAAAAGGAAATGAAGAAAATTGCTCAACGGTAAATAAATAATTGCAGATCTAACGCTCTTTTTAGTCTAATTACAAACATAGATTTGCCTGACTTTGGATTAATTTTTTTTGAAAAAGTTTAGACAGTCGTGCGAATACAAAAGTATTAAAAATTCCATTGAAATCTTTAAAAAGATCTTAAAATCTTACCGAAAGAGGTCTTGACAAAGTTTTCGGAAAAAGCAAGTAGGTGACTTTTCAACATAAGGCGTTATATAGGAAGTGGTCGAAAAAGTGATTAGATGTGAACTGGTTTCAATAGCATTCGTTCTAGGGCCGAAAGATGTCGACATACCAAATTTCCTTAAATGATTATAAAAATAATATATATGAGCAGACATAAGACAGACCAATGGACGGCCGGATACACCAGCTTGGATGCATTCAGAAGGTGATTCTGAATCAATCGGCGCAATAAAAAGTTGGTCTATCTTAGTTCTGGCTGATGTACACATATCTACAAACTTACCTCGTGTGCTGCATAGTGTAGGATATTTAACAAAAATATTCAAATTGGAAGAACCATAATGCATTAAAGCCTTTTTCTTGCACTGTGCATTAAGGCAATTAAAGTGAAAGAGATGTTGCTTATCCCAGGCAAGCTAAAACAAATGGACACCTATCTTTTACTAAATTCAATTTCGAATTCTCAATTAGCTCTGAAAAAAGTGAAATCTTTTTAAATTTAATAGATGCAACGTATGCATTCATGCGATGTCCACAATCGATTTTAATTTAATGATTTGCCTACCAAGCATGTTCAAGATCTGCCAGTGCATCAATCGCCATAGTTTTCAAGCGCACTTTTAAAGGAATGTATATTATTATTATTATTATTATTATTATTATTATTATTATTATTATTATTATAAATTTAGCCGGAGAATAAATTCTAAGACTAAAGTCTTAAAGCACTAGCATCTGAGGCTTTCGGCTTTATTAAAAACTCTACCGGACTTGAGATTTGGACCCGCGACCATTGAGTTGCTAGTCGAGGCTCTTGCCTACTCGGTCACTCAGGCGGATAGGAATATATTTATTGAAACTATATTGATATTAGGGCTAGATGCTGTTCGTATTGCTGAAAATATGTTAAAATTTTCAGTTAATAATGCAAACAACAGTACATTACTGCCTGAGATCATTCCTGATGGTTAACTTAGCAAATATATGTGTAGAAGACAATAAAATGCAATCAATGTCCAACAATGTGTGAACGTTACAACAATCATATATCATGAAATTCGCAACACTATTGCCATTACCACCATTGATGGCATTACATACGGTTTTAGTTATCATATGACAAGTACGGATATCTTGCCAACTTTGCTGAGGTTGATAAGCGTAATGAATGCCAGATACCACCAGTGTACCGCGTGAACAAGGGAAATTAAAAAAAAAAATTGAAAAATGGAGCTGAAGTATACAAGAATTTAGGCGTCTCGCGCTCATTGCAAGAAATCAAACCGGAGTACGAAGCATTGAGATGATGTACAATTAAACTTTTTTTTTACATATAACACATATACACATATAAAGTCTAATAACTAATAATTCATTACATTTTCATGTACAAATGTTTTCATCACTTATTGAGAGTATTTTTTTGAAATCACCAAGCATTTGGTCTTATTGACTGAAAGTGTGAGTTGAAGTGATTCTAGACAAGAGGATATAATGTCGAGGTCACATTGCCAATTGCGTATCCACAAACCTGAATCAGAGCTGGAACAAAAAATGACAAGATCGTCAGCACAGCGCTGGCCTGGAGATATTTTCCGGAGGGGAACTGAAAATTTTGTTAATACAAATAAATAATAAATAAATAAATAAATAATATAAATTAAAGCAGAGAAGACTCAATACAGATGCCTAAGGAACACGTCTAAAAGATCTCGTTTCTACAATAACATCATCATGGTTAATGAATTTGTTCTTATAGAGAAAGGGGTTATATAACAAATTACAGAGTTTGGTAGGAAGATTTCAGGAGAGAAGAATAGATTTGAAGATGTTGATATTGACAGAATCAAATGCTGAGGATATGTACAAAAAGAAGGCAATGAGAATGTAGTTCTTCTCAAACGCTAAGTTTATTGCTGATGACAAAGTGGCCATGTTGTCTTAGGGGGACATGTGACGACTTGCTCCCCATTAAAAAGAGAAAAAAAAATTTTTTTTCCAAAGTTTTTAGGAAAAAACTTTGTCTTATAAGGTTTTCAAAGAAACGCTCTAATGGTTATTTGGCATAACTGATGCATTCCGTAGACCTCCATATTGCCTAACTTTAAATCCATTTCGCTGGAATGCAAAGAAAAGAGGATAGCTATTAACTGCTGTCATTATGTTTGTCAATCTGCGTTGATAAAACAATCGCAGACATAATAAAAATACTAACAGTAGTAGTGCTAGTAGTAGGATAGAATTCATTTAAAAAATAATTTTTATATAAATTAATGCAAAAAGCAAACTATACGCAGTGTCTCAATTCATTTTTTTCTTGTATAGTTACATGTTGAGCGAAGTGCTTTTCAGGAAACGCGGTCATACATGCCTAAACACAATGGAATAAGCGTGATTAAAAATACCTAGGCATAGTTAAACATGATCGAAGATGATGAAAGAAGAAGATGCAGAGAATGCCTAGAGACACTTTGCATTGTTTACGTATTCTCTAGGGATTCTTTGTTTTTTTACGGATTTTCAATATCGCAGAAGTAAAGCTTATGTAATATACTAACAGACACAAGGGATGTCTTGTGTTTTCTACATCACGTAGATAATGTGCAGACAAGGCATAGAATCGCTAAAGATGCATTTGCATCTGCATATTGTCGAAAAAGTGTACGTCGACATATTAAATATTGATGTATTAAGTGATATTATTGGAATACACATGATTCATCTAGAATCAAGTCATGTAAGATACGTTTCATCCTTTTTATGGATTTTAGTTAACGTAAAAAATTTCCTTGTTTAGCAGCAGTTAGGTCGAATGATGAAGTTTCTCACCTTAGCTGTTAAAGTGACTATCTCTTCCAGACACACTATTAATGTAGAGCAAAATGCAAAGTCGATACTTATCTCAGCATCTACTTGTAATAAAGAAATGTAGTGAATGCTTATAATATCTTCCAAGACTTACGGAATTCTCATTTTGAATGTTAGCAAATATTTGTAATGACAAAGCATCGAAGAGGAAAAGAGCGCTTACGTGTAAGAATGGTTGCGTGATATCTTGAATGCACGCACGCACCCACACAAACATATGTATATTCCTTTTTCCTGCAATTTCTCTTTATTTCATCATTTTCATTTCACCATAAAATTGTTCGTAAATAGTTTAAATGTCGGTAGAGGTGTAAACGATGGAATGTCTACAAGTGAATGCATAGTGAATGCGAAGCAATTCAATAATACCTTAATGAGTTTTCATGAATAAAGACAGAGATGTCCAAGTTTTCTCCGATTGGGGTGAGAGAAGTTGTTTAAATGAAAGGCATGAACGTGTTGCACACAAAATCAAAGGAATGAATTTAATAAATTTTTGTAAATTGTTTTCCTTACTATTCTGAAAAATTGGCCTAAATTGACTTTGCTATTACTTTTGTAACACGCATATGTATACACCAAAGGTTCTGTAAGGCTTTTGTTTTCCAGATTGGAATGAATTTTTTCAATTGGCTAACTCCTATCGGTTCGGATTTTTCTTCAATCGTTAGTCTATTCACCAGTCTGCCAGCCCATTCATTTTGTTCATACGGCTGTCTTACCGTCCGTCCATCCATCCATTTGCCTATCCATCCTTTGCCTATACTTTCGTCTATCCCTATGCTTATTTCATTTGTGTCACTTTTAGTTCGCCAGTTTTTTTCACTAGTCATTGGCTGGTGAAATCCTGAAGGCTCTAAACTGAGATAGCAAATTGACAAAACTGACTTATGTAAATGCTTAAGACATCAAAAAATGAAAATAAAATTATCTGCAGCTGCATCGATAAGTTAACAGTGAAATTGTCATCAATCGATCTGACCCGCATAACTACAACATGAAGCTTATAAAATGAATATATAAAATTGATTTATTGTAATTTAATATATTTCAGTTACAAATTTTCAACACATATTATCCAATACTTTCCATTGAAGATTTCCAAGAAAATGACTGACGTTAGTTAGTCTGTAGCTTCATCTTTTAAAAAGAACATGGCGTAGAGTATCTTTTTATTTCATCAAAATTGGTAGATTGAATCGTGATTTGTTTTGAAATTATGCTCAATCTTCCCTTATGTAATGTCTACATGTCAATCGTTTCGCCTCGTGAGATGTGCTTTCAAAATTTTTGTAGTATATTTTCTTAATTCTCTTTGATGTATCAGAATATTCTATAGCATTTTTTATCCCTGTTTTATATAATATATTGTCTAGGCACTTTCGATATGAGTGCTTTCTTGGCAATAACGACATTACCGTTTTGTGTGTATACGTACTGAGGTACAATGTATGTCCGTCACGCCATTTCTGCATTGCGAAACATGAAATTTGATAGACAGCTGGCTAGTGTGGAGCTTTCTAGACAACGCCATAATTGTTACTTTTTGAACAAAAATTAAAATGTTGCAACATCGTTTAGGTAAAATCTATTAAATTTGATGACTTTCAGTTATCTTTAGCACCTTTTAAAGACACTACAGTTTTGTTGAGACAAAATATTTTTCTCATGATATGATTTAAATTGATTAATATTTGGTACACAGGGCGCTATTTACTGCATTTTGTAAGCCGTATAAGTTTTACTGAGACATTAATTGTGATAAGCAAATTCGAAAAATTTTGACTTAGACAGCACACCCTGGCCTTTCGAAAAAGGACATCTACATAGAGGATAAGTAGCTGTCTATGAATTTTTTGGTAAAAAAGCATAAGTCATCTTTTGAAATAAAATTAACTGATGATAATGCTGCCTAGCGTGTCTTTTCATCTTAAATAAATTTGCAAAACAAAAAAATCCACTTATGCTACTTTCAAAATAAATGGTTCATATAATCAGATCAGATCAGATATACATGGCATCGATTCGAAACGAATGTAAGCGTTTTTTATGTTCTTTCCATTTCGTTTTAGTTTTCTTAATGAGAATATTTGTCATGCTGTTCACGTTTGTAAGTAAATTTTTCTTCTTTGCGTGTGCTTGTGGTCAGGTCAAATTCGTGTCAACACAACGTTTGCCAGTTTTGTGGTTCAGCTATTTTCCGCTTTACATTGTGGCCAAAAGTTGTACTAAAAGAAAAAAAGGAAAAAAGGAAAGTGAAAAGAGAAAAATACACTTAAAACATTTATTCAACGATGGGGTACGCGGTATACTAATTTTGTGCGAATGTGCACAACACTCAGAAGGACTTGATATAGAGTTATCTTTTATTATACTGATCGCTTTAGAATCATTTTCTGTGTGTCCGGCAATGTTGGTTCCTTATCTCCAACCTATAACTCGCATTTTGGCCTAAGGATGAACGCTATTAAAATGCTTCGAATCGGCCTAGTATAACGCGAAGGAATGCACGGTGTTTGAATTACTTTTTATACTCGCAATATCTTTACTGGTTTTCTTTTCCGTTTTGTTTTCTCTCCCTCTAAAAAAATTGATCAGTTTATTTTTCCCAATTCAGAAGGCAAAGAAAAGATACATGAATGTTGAAATAGTTATTTAAAGAAATGCAAAAAATGCACCAGAAAATAATAAAAGATTTAAGTAAAAGGAAGCATCCTGTTTGAGAATTATTTGAATGAAATGAAAAAGAAAAGCAACTTAGAATATCATGTTCTGTTTATTTTTTCTTCTTTGCTTGAGAATCAGGATCGTGTGGATTTTGGTGTTTTTGAAGAAAAACCTCTTCAAATGACTTGCACTTGAATATCTTCGCGCTACCGTAAATGAAAAAAAAACATAAATGGGTCATAAATATTATTTAGATACAATTACAATCGGCTTTGGCTGTGAAGTAAATTGAAAAAAAATAAATTTTAATCACAAAACTCGAAATCGACTTCAATTTTCATAGAAAACGTAACTGCATTGGGCTGATTTTATGTTATCTTAATTCACGATTCTCACAAGAATTCCTCTCTGCGGGTGATTCCTGATACTCGAATATCATTCTCTGCATGGTTTTTAACATTCATTGACGATTGGTATGAAATACTAAGCCAAGTTTTCCACTTCCATTAGTTCAGTGCTTTCCATATTCGTTTATTTAGCTGATTAGGTAACTAACGCTCGCCTGTTCGTTCGTCTGTTCATATTTTGTTCGAACTGCACGTCCGACTATTTGTCTGTGGGTTCGTCACTCTTTTCTATTTGCTTATCTCTCATTGGCCCGTTTTAATTCTGTTTCATTAGTCCGTCGGTCAGATCTGTGCTCTTGAACCTTACCTCTCTACCTTTTGATTTATTTGTTTGCCCTTCGGTCTAATCTTCGATTCGTCTCAAGCTAATTTGATGTCCCATTAGTCAGCCTGTTCGTTGTTCTGTCTTTCAACTCATTTTACTTATTCCTTGCCAGTCTGCCTATGGCACATTTATCTATTAATCTGACAATTGGTTTCGCACTCACTAAGCTACAGACTCCTTACCTACTGCTCTTTCTCCGCGTCTTTCTAACCTTCGCCCTCTTATACGTACAGATGATATCTCCTGAAGGATTTTTTATATTTAAAATAAAAAAAAAACTCTTTGTTGATCTGTCAATTTGCCGCTTGGTCATTTTCCTTGCCCATCAGTAAATCTTCTGCCTTGCCCGTCCGTCTGTTTCTCCACGTATTTGTCCGTTTATTTGTTCATCTACGCATTAGCTCATTAATGGCCGCTTTGTTCAGCGACTCAATATTCGCTTTTAGATGAATGTATAACTTTTTATCGGTTTACTGCAAAATTTCCAACTTTGTGGGTAAAAGTTTTATAAGTTGTCATGCTTAAGTGCTCGCAATATTCTAAATGAAACTTTTATCACTTTGCGCCTGATTAGACAAACAACCGAGCGTACGATGCATAAAGACATTTCGTTCGTGTTTTTTCCATTCACTTTAATAGAAATTTTCAAATGTAAATGAAAATGATGAAATGCTGCTGGTCCATCGCTATAACAGCTTTACTTTGCTATGTAGCAATAAATGAAGTGACCTTTGCATTTTGCAGTTTATTTAAAAGTTAAATAAAAACAAAATTCGATACCGAATCCAAAACTGAATTGAGTTTATCTACCGCCTTTGGTATCGGTTGTTGTTTACTTTCTTCCCCCTCAGCTTGTTCTCTCTTACTGATGTTCACTGTGAATTAAATGGTTTTATTTATACGTGACGCGAGTTGCAACAAGACGTAGCAACAACAGTTACAGTAACGTTAGAGAAGTATAATACAAATGCTATACAATTGATGGTTAATTGGGTTTAAAATTAAATAAGCTCCTCAGTGGCCTCGTTCTCTATGTCTGCCATGTTGGCGGTTGAATGTGTGGTATTTAGTCTGCGTGCTTGTTTATGTTTTTTAAATGATTGCATTTTAAGAATTCACTATACAAATAACTGGCGATGTTAACGCTGATAGACTTTTTATAGCGCTTCGCCGAGGGATGCGGATATAATTATTTTACTCCTTTCTTTGCATTACAGCGAAGTTCTTGATACGAGTAGAATAACGAATAGATTTAATTGTGGATTTTTATGCATCTCCTTTCTTTATTATGGGATTTTTAAAGTTATGTTAAGCTGTGATAGGAGGCTAGGAAATTAGAATATTCTTTGCGTTTCCTTTTTTTGGAAACTCTATCTTAACGCCTTTGTACGCGAAAATTCTAAGATGTGGTATGAAAGACATTAACAAGTTTTTAATTGTTTTCATTTTGAATCCTTATTTCTCCAGTAAGGTACACTTTCAGATAGGCGGGAGATACTCCTTTGGGTAGTTTCAACAAACTGAAAAGAGTGCAGTGGCACTACTTAAGTCCTGATTTTAGAGGCAATCTCTTCTTGTTTTTGTTGACCATGCAGCAATCAATCGATTGCCAGCAAGTGTAATGTCGGAAAGACAAAGAACATGTATGCAACGTCTTTGTTAATACCGAAGACACAACCTGCACGGTTGTGTAGGTAATAAAAAAAAAATTTGAACTTACAATATTTGCCTTAGAACTAGCCTTTCGCGGATCTACTTGTCTGCGTGCGCGGCTGGAATTGTTTAAGCTGTTCCAGTTGCGACACAAAACTCGAACACTTAGCTTGCTCTCGAGATTATCTATGAAAATGAACTGAATTCGTTCAAATTTTCCATCAAAATTGGCTTCGAGTGAAGCCCCTTTAGCAGTCAGGAAAAACTCAGCTATTTTTGCAAATTTAATTGCGTAATATGTATGTAAAATTCGGCCTAAGGCAAATGAAGCTTTCGCGTTTGTTTAATATTAATTGAGCAGGTGTCGGAAGCGCAGTATTTTCCAAAATTATTGCGTTGTACATTCGCTCCGTCAGCACTATGCGACTACAGTGTGTACTTAGTAAATGCAAACTATTGCAAACTAAGTGAGCTCGCAATAAAACGTTGCCATTGCGTACGCAAAATTGTGTTGACATTCATTCTTCTATAAATACATATATATATTTCTATATTACCTATCGGGGATCAGCTTGCCAAAATAACAGCACCAGTTTAATCAAATTTTCATAACTTTTCTTTACCCTTCGTGTGGATGATTCAGGTGTTTGTGTGCCTTTCTAATAAAAGTTTATCCTTATTTTTTCATCATTTTTTTGCTCTGGTTCTTTTAGTGCTTTTTCCGCAGTAGCTGCATTGTTCATCGTTTGAGCTGATTGTTATGTAAAAATGTGTACTGGTTTGGTTTCGTACTAAAAGTTTGTTAATACATTTGCAATCACATGTCAAGATGAGATTTTCTCGATATGAAATTCTTAACTAAGAGATGCATTCTCGATATAAAATTCTTAACTAAATTTTGGCCGCGTAGCATTGTATCCGTTCAAGATGCTTGTGTGATCAAGAAGTCTGACCATTCGCTTTTTGTAGGAAATTAATGCGTCTCACCTTCAGCGGAGGTTTCACAGCGAGCACTTACCGCCTAAAAATAATGGTTATTGAAACCGCAATGAAATGTTTTGTAACATCATTAAAAGAGAATTCGCGTAATTGATTATTCAATTTTCAGTTACTCTTGATCTTTTCTTAGTTAGCACCTTAGTAACATCTAAGTTAGTCCGAGAAATGCTTGATCATTGCTACAGTTTCTCATGTGTTAGTTTTTTTTTATCAATATGACTAAAAGTTACTGCTTCTCTTACGAATGAGGTAAATTTTCTCGCACTGAGATTTGAATTCGTAGCTACTGAGATGAATACCTTTCGGTTTACTCTGCCGCATATCTCACTTGCGCTTTTTTTTCCGCAGATAGCAAACCTAATACTGCGTTAAGTATATTATCGCGTTTTTTATATTCTTATTGCATCGGAAGAAAACATGTGAATTCTCTCTGGAAAGTCCCGTACAAGATGCTTAGAATTTATGCTTAAAGGCAAACTGTTTCCAAAGTACTCACATTGCCTTGCTACTATAGCGGGTTAGACTTTGGTTAACAAAAGAAAATAAATTACGACGAAGAGCAGCATAAGATTCAAATTTGTTTCAACTTTATTTATGGAAAGGAAAACACAAACACACTTACTTGTTTGTATTTGCTATTATGAATTTCCAAGTGAAGACAAGAAACAGTGAAGATATACATATATATATATATATATATATATATTTCGAGTGGTTGTCTATGGGGAGTATGGTAAACGAAATGTTTACAAATTTTCGTTAAAAATAATAAACGAAACATGACTCAGTAAAATTCTTGGCAGTGCTTATGTCGTCCTTATAAGATAAGATCAGGAAATTTGTTTGGGGAAATTCTTGAATTTTCTTCTTTTTCTTTATAATATTTGACGAGGTTTAATTTGAATACAATATTCCTCGAGAAGTAAATGCAAAAAATATACACAAAAAGTACATTTCTACTTAAACTCATACGAAAATTATAGTGAATTAAATGAATTATATTACAATGGAATACACTTGCGATGCGGTAAGTTGCTTTTTTGTGTATATGCTTAGATGTACGTGCTTATATTTAGATACACAACATATCTCTATTTTCGCTTACTTACAGAGATATCATTTACTTCTTAGGCATGTAAAATTAAGCGATTAATTATATTCTAAGTAAAGCCTGATTGCTTTCGAAAAACTAACTACGTACATGTTCTCAAAATGGTGTTTTGGGGAAGTGGACTTTAACGTGGTACAAGGACTAGACGCCAGAATGCTAAACCAAATTTGAAAGTAAGTCCCAAAATGTAGACGGCGCTGTGGAATGTTGAACGCCAAGTGTTATAAATCTTTTCTCACCGTGAGACTCGAGAGTTTGCAATCTGGGTATCCGCTTGTAAGGATATTTATTGTCCGGTACATGTAATTATGAATTGATGGATTTATTTGCACTTCTAGTCAATTTGAAATTGTTCTAGAAGAAATTAAAAAAAAAGAAAAAAGTAGGTCGTTCATCTTTGCATTGCCTTCATTCGCATCTTCGACATCGAAACACTTGTTTCGTAAATTCGAAAACTTTGCTGAATTTTCTTCTAATTGTGTCTTTGTGGGCTTCGTTAGCTTTTATTACCGAGTTACCGGCTCTCTCTTTTCATTGCATATGCTTAGCTAACTTGGCGGCCCTTAATATTTTTATATTTGGACTTTTTAGATTCAATTTTCATGATTTTTGCCAGCATAATATTGATTCGGATTTGAATTGTCAAAAGGCAGAAAGCATCAAAGCAATTTTATTCCACAACAAAACGTTGACTTAATTATCATCGTACTGTAAAGCACTCGTAAAAAAAAAATTTTTTTTACTTTTTAATGAAAGGAAACGTTGGGTTAAATAATAATCAAACTTTACAACTGTTTACCTTCTATTTAACGTGCATTAATCTGATATTTAAAAAAGACATTTTTGAACTCATATGTATATTTGTATATACATCTTTCTTTCTTTTCAGAATTATGAAAAATTACTTTTTAATATTTATTAATCAATCAATCAATTAATATTTACCTAAAAATGTTCTATCCCGTCCACTCACTTTTATGCCGAATAAACGTAACTGGTTTCTGACTGAAGAGGAAATTATGACCGTAGCCCAAAGCAACGCAATTTCTTCTGTCTGCCGAAAGACATTAAGTATAATTTAGTAGAAATTTCCATGGAATGCGACTCTTGTAAAGAGTTCCCGTTTATTCAGGAGATCCATATCAGTTCAGAGGAAAAGTTGTGATGAAAAAGCTTAAACTTTCGGAACTGAGCGCTAGCTATGAAAATGCAAGCGTTTTGCTATTGCAAGGAGAGCATCAAAAACAGTGAAATCGTTTGAAGATAAGTCTGATATTTAATGTAAATTGAACCAAAGGTCACAACTAATTTTGATATATTCACTTTCGCGATGACGGGAATTTTCCCAAAGTTAACCCAAGAGAAAACCCCATCGACTGATGCTGTTAAGTTGTCCACGAAAAAAGTTGTAATCGCTGTAGCGTGTTTTCTTCTTTTTCTTTCTGTTTTAATTCCCTCGCTACCGTTTGAACCATAAATTTATTTTTGTATTCTTTAAAACTCGATTCTATATAATTGTCAGCCATTTCCCTCTCTTCTTGTTTTTTTTTTTTTTTGGATGATATGAATTGGTCGGTATCGTTGTTTTAATTTTCACTAAGGGAGACATTTCATTTAACATCAGCTTTATTGTGTAAGTGAGTAGAATAAATTTTCCGTAAATTACGTTTTAATTGTTATTCTATTGCAATAATGGCATGTAGGCAGATAATGGCGGGCAGGAAAGCCTTATATATAAATATTGCATAAGCTTTACGTAGTTGTGAGTGTATCAAATGACTTATCAAATTGTTAAGTGCTTTTGATAGTAGCGCATCACTCAATAATTTTCCTATCTGACATATAAAAGACATCACTATTACCAGACTCATATGATTTCTAGGTAATGGCAACCATTAAACGATGCGTTTCTGTTTTAAATCCTGAATCTAAACTGATTCATTTGCTGATTAAAAATTACTTTTGGATAAGAACAATACCGTTCGCAATTAGCATTGCGGGTGGTTTGCTAATTTGAAACAAAGTCGTATCCAAAAAACATAAGAAGTCGTTCCGGAAGAACGAAATGTGAAGTTGTGTGAGATACACTTTTCGCAGCAGTATGTTGATGACTTAGAACATTGTTTGGCGCTGTTTAAACAAAATAAGGAAGGCTGTGTAAAGGATGAAGCTTGCTTCAAAGTTTTACTATTTTGCTTTTACATCTTGTAATTCTGCATTTCAGCATGGCTTTTCGAAAGGAAGATCTAATGTTACGAATCTATTAGAGTTTACTTGCCATGTTTTTAAGGCTCTTTCTAGTGGCTCTCGCACGGATATCGTATATATTGATTATAGCATTAATGGTCTTTAATCGGTGATCACATTCGGCCAAGTCTTGATGTACGCTGACGATGCTAAACTGTTTTTTTCCTTCGCCGTGGAATCGCAGTCCCAACAACTTCAAACTGGCTTAAATAATTTGATTAAATGATAGTCGTTAAATTTTATGAAATTAAATATAAAAAAATACAAGAAGCTTTCTTTCTTGAAAAGGAAGTCATTCAATACTGAGTATTTAATTGACCCTCACAAGTTAGCCAAAAATAATTTGTGGATTGAATTCGTTTTTAGTAAAGCTAGGGCCGCGGTTGGTTTCATTAAGAGGTGGTCGAACGAGTTGAAGGATCCTTACATTACAAAAGACGTGTGCTTAGTTAGATGAATATTTGAGTATATCTCCTCCGTGTTGTCTCCTTCTTATAGGAATTATGTAGATTCAATTGAACCGGTTCAAAAGCAACTTTTGCTGTTTGCCCTTAGGAATTTGGGTTGGAATCCGCTTGTCACTCTTCCCCCTTATGAAATTAGGTTTCTTCCGTTATTCTGACTGTCGCTTGATAACTGTAGATTTATTCTTGGCGTCTTCTACTTAATTAAGTTAATTAGTGGTCCTATGGATTTGTCCACATCACGTGCTATACACGACAGGATTCTCTAGGGGACCAGCTTTGGTGACAGCACAAACTTGTAGCATTAATAATCCATGCAGTTTCCAAGATGGCGGTTGTAAGAAGCTGCGAATTATTTCCACTCAGTACTATCTACATTTGTTTAAGAAGAAAGTCGCAAAGACGACAGGGAAATACAAATAAAGCAAATTTTAGAAGAGCTTAAGTTGGATGCCTTACATGGCAAGCATACCATCTTTGTATATCTTTTTATTCTCCTTTCATAGCTAGACATTGTACAGCTTCTGCAGTAGAAGCAGAACGAGAAACAAAACAATTTTCGCAACTTGTCGGACTATTGGAAAAGGTGGAAAGCAAGATAGAAGAATGGATTAGAGGTACACACCTGTATAATCACTAGTTTTAGATCACTATGAAAGAAATTGAGAGAGCTATGATACGAAAACTCGCTTAACTATTTTCGTATAAATTTCATATTTTCATTGCTTACTCTCATCTGCAAGTTCACGGTCGATCTAAAAGAATGGATTACCTAAATATTAGAAATGTAGTTTACATTTGCAAGCTTATCGATACTCCATCGATTCTCATTGTATAATTTACTTAAATTGTCCTTGCCCTACAAACCTTTGTCAAATATTTGACCTAAGAGATACTCTGTTAATTTCACTCGTACAATCAATTTTATTTTAGTTTTAATAATATTAAAAATTTTGATCTAATTTTCATAATTTTGAAAAACAAGTATTATTAATTACAAAGCCAAACGAAAACAAATGTCATGCCAAACACAAGCACGAGTTAAATACAAATTGTAGCTTATAAGAAGATGTTAGCAATCTTAAGCTGCTTCGTTGCCGATAGCGGCTACGGGAAATAGAAGGGCGCCGGCACGTATTGGAGTTGGTTCTAATGATGATCCGTGGTAGTAACATGTAAAAAGATGACAACAACACAAATTAGTTAACGCGCATTTTCTTTCGTAGATGTAAGAAAAATGTCTTCGTTAAAAACAATTTCCGTATACCTTGAATGGGCGCCACAGTTACTGCTTCGAATCCTAATATTGACGGTACATAGTGTCGTCATGTAAAGAGACAAGAATAAGTTAGTTTACGCTTAGCTTCTTTCGCAGATGTTATGAAAGCGTTTTTATGCAACATAAGCATACATACCTTGGAGGGGTGGAATAATCGTCGATCCTGGTCCTAATGTGTGTCATCCATAGTGTTACCACGTAAAGATGTATAGGTAAGTTATACAATTAAAGATGAGGACAGTTTCACATAAAAAAAAAAAATACATATAATAATAATATTACATATAAAAATAATCAAGATTTATTAAGAAATATTCCTAAAGGAACAAGTATTTTGTTTCAGAATTACTCGATACTCAGAAATACTTGCTCACTTCATATGCATTCGAAGTTAGCATAAATATCGAATTAACGATAAACCGGAAAATCAAGCAAATAAAAACATAAAATTTATAAATAAACATATTCCTGAAGCAACTATATGTGTACATCTGGAGAAGTCTGAATTAAATTTTTCCAGAGTGATTCGATTATACGAAATACTTACGTTCCATATGCAGTCCAAGTTAGCGGAAATATCAAATTAACGATGTACCGAAAAGTAAAAGAAACGAAAAGACGGAATTTATAAATAAACACATTCCTGAAGGGACTTGAGATGTTCATCTTCACTAATACAAGATAATTCTTTCTCGGGTAATTCGATTATCAGAAATGCTTACCCCCTATATATGCATTCGAAGTTTGCATAAATATCAAATTAACGTTGAACCGAAAAATAAAAAAAAAACGAAAACACAAAATTTATAAATAAATTTATTCCTGAAGGGATTTTAAGTGTACATCTTGAGAAATCTGTGGTTATTTTTTTTCAGAGTGATTGGTTTATCAGAAATACTTACAATCTTTATATGCAGTCGAAATTATTAGAAATATCAAATTAAGGATGAACCGAAAAATAAAAAACACGAAAACATAAAATTTATAAATAAAAATATTCCTGAAGGAACATTATGTGTACATCTTGAATAATATAAGATAACTTGTTTCACTATAATTCGATTATCAGAAATACTTACAACCTTTATATGCAGTTGAAGTTAGTAGAAATATCAAATTAAGGATGGAGAAATAAATGAAACGAAAACACGAAATTTATTAATAAAAATATACCTGAAGGGACTTGATGTATGCATCTTGACTAATACAAGATAATTTTTTTCTGGGTAATTCGATTATCAGAAATACTCACCAGCTTTGTATGAAGTCGAAGTAAGTCGAAATATCAAATAAACAATGAATGGAAAAATAAAAAAATAAGGAAAACACAAAATTTTTAAATAAACATTTTCCTGAAGCGACTTGATATGTACGTCTTGCCTGATGCAAGATAACTTTTTTCAAGATAATTCGATTATCAGAAATACTAACCCACTTTATATGCATTCGAAG
>NW_023998455.1:5250759-5253188 GCF_014805625.2 Glossina fuscipes
ATTCCTGAAGGAACATTAAGTGTACATCTTGAGAAGTCTGAGATAATATTTCCCAGAGTGATTCGTTTATCAGAAACACTTACATTCTTTATATGCAGTCGAAGTTAGCAGAAATATCAAATTAACCATGAACCGAAAAATAAAAGAAACGAAAACATAAAATTTATAAATAAAAATATTCCTGAAGGGACTTTATGTGCGCATCTTGAATAATACAAGATAACTTGTTTCACTATAATTCGATTACCGGAACTACTTACCCCCTTTATATTCAGTTATAGTTAGTAGAAATATCAAATTAACGATGAACCGAAAAGTAAAATAAACGAAAACAATAAATTTAATAAAAATATTCCTGAAGGAACATTAAGTGTACATCTTGAGAAGTCTGAGATAATTTTTCCCAGAGTGATTCGTTTATCAGAAACACTTACAAACTTTATATGCAGTTGAAGTTAGTAGAAATATCAAATTGACGATGAACCGAAAAATAAAAGAAACGAAAATACGGAATTTATAAATAAAAATATTCCTGAAGGAACATTATGTGTACATCTTGAATAATACAAGATAACTTGTTTCACTATAATTCGATTACCAGAAATACTTACAACCTTTATATGCAGTTGAAGTTAGTAGAAATATCAAATTAAGGATGAACCGAGAAATAAGAAAAGAAGGAAAACATAAAATTTATAAATAAAAATATTCCTGAAGGGACTTGATATATTCATCTTGACCAAAACAAGATACATTTTTTCTGGGTAATTCGATTATCAGAAATACTCACCATCTTTATATGAAGTCGAAGTAAGCAGAAATATCAAATTATCGATGAACCGAGAATTAAAAAAAAGGAGAACGTAAAATTTATAAATAAACATATTCCTAAAGGAATTTGATGTGTACATAATGAATAGTACAAGATAGCTTGTTTGACTATAATTCGATTATCAGAGATACTCACCATCTTTATAGGAAGTCGAAGTAAGCAGAAATATCAAATTATCGATGAACCGAGAATTAAAAAAAAGGAAAACGTAAAATTTAGTAACAAATATATTCCTGAAGGAACATTATGTGTACATCTTGACTAATACAAGATAACTTGTTTCACTATAATTCGATTTCCGGAAATACTTACGCCCTTTATTTGTAGTTGCAGTTAGTAGAAATATTAAATTAAGGATGAACCAAAAAGTAAAAGAAACGAAAACATCCAATTTATAAATAAAAATATTCCTAAAGGAACATTATGTGTACATCTTTAGAATTCTGAGATAATTTTTCCAGAGTGATTCGTTTATCAGAAATACTTACATTCTTTATATGCAGTCGAAGTTAGCAGAAATATCAAAATAACGATGAACCGAAAACAAATAAAACGAAAACATAAAATTTGTAAAGAAAAATATTCCTGAAGGAACTTTATGTGTACATCTTGAATAATACAAGATAACTTGTTTCACTATAATTCGATTACCGGAAACACTTACCCCCTTTATATGCAGTTGAAGTTAGTAGAAATATCAAATTAACGATGAACCGAAAAAAAAACGAAACGAAAACATAAAATTTATAAATAAAAATATTCCTGAAGGGACACTATGTGTACATCTTTAGAATTCTGATATAATTTTTCCAGAGTGATTCGTTTATCAGAAATACTTACATTCTTTATATGCAGTCGAAGTTAGCAGAAATATCAAAATAACGATGAACCGAAAACAAATAAAACGAAAACATAAAATTTAGAAAGAAAAATATTCCTGAAGGGACTTTATGTGTACATCTTGAATAATACAAGATAACTTGTTTCACTATAATTCGATTTCCGGAAATACTTACGCCCTTTATTTGTAGTTGAAGTTAGCAAAAATATCAAATTAACGATGAACCGAAAAGTAAAAGAAATGAAAACATAAACCTTATAAATAAAAATATTCCTGAAGGGACTTTATTTGTACATCTTGAGAATTCTGAGATAATTTCTTCCAGAGTGATTCGTTTATCAGAAATACTTACGCACTTTATATGCAGTTAAAGTTCGCGGAAATATAAAATCAACGATGAACGGAAAAATAAAAGAAACGAAAACATAACATTTATAAATAAAAATATTCCTGAAGGAGCTTGATGTGTACATCTTTAATAATACAAGATAACTTGTTTCACTATAATTCGATTACCGGAAATACTTACAACCTTTATATGCAGTTGAAGTTAGTAGAAATATCAAATTTACGATGAACCGAAAAGTAAAATAAACGAAAACATTAAATTTATAAATAAAAATATTCCTGAAGGAACATTATGTGTACATTTTGAATAATACAAGATAACTTGTATCACTACAATTCGATTACCGGAAACACTTACTCCCTTTATATGCAGTTGAGGTTAGTAGAAATATCAAATTAACGATGAAC
>NW_023998455.1:5253198-5253533 GCF_014805625.2 Glossina fuscipes
CATCTTGAATAATACAAGATAACTTGTTTCACTATAATTCGATTACCGGAACTACTTACTCCCTATATATGCAGTTGAAGTTAGTAGAAATATCAAATCAACGATGAACCGAAAAAAAAAGAAACGAAAACACGAAATTTAAAAATAAAAATATTCCTGAAGCGGCTTGATATATTCATCTTGACGAAAACAAGATAATTTTTTTCTGGGTAATTCGATTATCAGTAATACTCACCATCTTTATATGAAGTCGAAGTAAGCAGAAATATCAAATTAACGATGAACCGAAAAATAAAAGAAACGAAAACATAAAATTTATAAATAAAAATATTCCT
>NW_023998455.1:5253543-5255953 GCF_014805625.2 Glossina fuscipes
AATTTGATTACCGCCCCCTTTATATGCAATTGCATACTTACCCCCTTTATATGGAGTTAGTAGAAATATCAAATTAACGATGAACCGAAAAGTAAAACGAAACGAAAACATAAAATTTATAAATAAAAATATTCCTGAAGGTACTTGATAAGTTTATCTTGACTAATATAAGATAATTTTTTTCCGGGTAATTCGATTATCAGAAATACTCACCATCTTTATAGGAAGTCGAAGTTAGCAGATATACCAAATTAACGACGCACCGAAAAACGAAAAGGTAGGAAAACGTAAAATTTATAAATAAACATATTCCTGAGGAGACTTTATGTGTACGTCTTGCCTAATGCAAGACAACTTTTTTCAGAATAATTCGATTTTCAGAAATACTTACCCACTTCATATACAGCCGAAGTTAGCAGAAATATTAAATTAGAGATGAACCGAAAAGTAAACGAAACGAAAACATAAAATTTATATATAAAAAAATTCCTGAAGGAGCTTGATGTGTACATTTTGAATAATACAAGATAATTTGTTTCACTATAATTCGATTACCGCCACGTTTATATGCAATTACATACTTACCCCCTTTATATGCAGTTGAAATTAGCAGAAATATCAAATTAACGATGAACCGAAAAGTAAAACAAACGAAAACATGAAATTTAAAAATAAAAATATTCCTGAAGCGGCTTGATATATTCATCTTGACGAACACAAGATATTTTTTTTCTGGGTAATTCGATTATCAGTAATACTCACAATCTTTATATGAAGTCGAAGTTAGAAGATATACCAAATTAACAAAGAACCGAAAAATAAAAAAGTAGGAAAACGTAAAATTTATAAATAAACATATTCCTGAAGACAATTTATGTGTGCGTCTTGCATAATGGAAGATAGCTTTTTTCAGAATAATTCGATTACCGGAATTACTTACTCCCTTTAAATGCAGTTGAAATTAGTAGAAATATCAAATTAACGATGAACCGAGAAGTAAGTTAAGCGAAAACATAAAATTTATAAAGAAAAATATTCCTGAAGGAACTTGATGTGTACTTCTTAAGAAGTCTGAGGTAATTTTTTCAAAGTGATTCGTTTATCAGAAATACTTACAATCTTTATACGCAGTCGAAGTTAGCAGAAATGTCAAATTAACGATGAACCGAAAAATAAGAGAAACGAAAACATAACATTTATAATTAAAAATATTCCTGAAGGAGCTTGATGTGTACATCTTGAATAATATAATATAACTTGTTTCACTATAGTTCGTTTACCGGAAATACTTACGCCCTTTATATGCAGTTGAAGTTGGTAAAAATATAAAATTAACGATGAACCGAAAAATAAAAGAAATGAAAACACGAAATTTATAAATAAAAATATTCCTGAAGGGACTTGATGTGTTTATCTGGACTAATACAAGATAATTTTTTTCGGGTAATTCGATTATCAGAAATACTCACCATCTTTATATGAAGTCGAATTTAGCAGAAATATCAATATAAGGATGAACCAAAAAGTAAAAAAAAAAGGAAACGAAAACATAAAATTTATAAATAAACATATTCCTGAAGGGACTTTTTGTGTACGTCTTGCCTGATGCAAAATAACTTTTTTCAGAATAATTCGATTAACAGCAATACTTACCCTCTTTATACACAGTCGCAGTTAGCAGAAATAACAAATTAACGATGAATCGAAAAATAAGATAAACGAAAACATAACATTTAAAAATAAAAATATTCCTGAAAGGACTTGATGTGTACATCTTGAATAATACAAGCTAACTTGTTTCGCTATAATTCGATTACCGGAAATACTTACGCCCTTTATTTGTAGTTGAAGTTAGTAGAAATATGAAATTAATGTTGAACCGAAAAATAAAATAAACGAAAACATAAAATGTATAAATAAAAATATCCCTGAAGGAACAATATGTGTACATCTTGAGAAGTTTGAGATAATGTTTTCAAGAGTGATTCGTTTATCAGAAATACTTACAATCTTTATACGCAGTCGAAGTTAGCAGAAATGTCAGATTAACGATGAAACGAAAAATAAGAGAAACGAAAACATAACATTTATAAATAAAAATATTCCTGAAGGAGCTTGATGTGTACATCTTGAATAATACAATATAACTTGTTTCACTATAGTTCGATTACCGGAAATACTTACGCCCTTTATATGCAGTTGAAGTTGGTAAAAATATAAAATTAACGATGAACCGAAAAATAAAAGAAATGAAAACACGAGATTTATAAATAAAAATATTCCTGAAGGGAGTTGATGGGTTCATTTTGACTAATATAAGAAAATTTCTTTCCGGATAATTCGATTATCAGATACACTCACCCTCTTTATATGAAGTCGAAGTCAGCAAAATTTTAAATTAGCGATAAAC
>NW_023998455.1:5255963-5264270 GCF_014805625.2 Glossina fuscipes
TGTTTCCTGGTAATTCGATTATCAGAAATACTCACCATCTTTATATGCAGTCGAAGTTAGCAGAAATATTAAATCAGCGATGAACCGGAAAATAAAAGAAATGAACACATAAGATTTATAAATAAAAATGTTCCTGAAGGAACATTATGGGTACGTCTTGACTAGCACATGCTAACTTGTTTCACCCTAATTCGAGTACCGGAAATACTTACCCGCTTTATATATAATTGAAGTTAGTAGAAACATCAAAATAACGGTTAGCCGATACATAAAATAAACGAAAACACAAAATTTATAAATAAAAATATTCCTGAAGGGAGTTTATGTGTACGTCTCGACTAATACAAGATAACATTTTTCCGAGTAATTCGACTAACAGAAATACTTACGTTCTTTATATGCAGTCGAAGTTAGCAGAAATATTAAATCAGCGATGAACCAGAAAATAAAAGAAACGAACACATAAGTTTTATAAATAAAAATGTTCCTGACGGATCATTATGTGTACTTCTGGACTAGTACATGCTAACTTGTTTCACCCTAATTAGAGTACCGGAAATACTTACCCGCTTTATATATAGTTGAAGTTAGTAGAAATATCAAAATAACGGTTAGCCGATATATATAATAAACGAAAACACAAAATTTATAAATAAAAATATTCCTGAAGGGACTTTATGTGTACATCTTGACTAATACAAGATAACGTTTTTACGGGTAACTCGATTATCAGATATACTTACGTTCTTTATATGAAGTCGAAGTTAGCAGAAATATTAAATCAGCGATGAACCGGAAAATCAAAGAAACGAACATATAAGATTTATTAATAAAAATATTCCTGAAGGGACTTATGCGTCTTGACTGATGCAAGATAACATGTTTCAGAGTGATCCGATTATCAGAAATACTTACTCGCTTTGCATGCAATCGAAGTTAACAGAAATAGGAAATTAACGGTGAATCGAAAAATAAAAGAAAGGAAAACACAAAATGCATAAATAAAAATATTCCTGAAAGGACTTCATGTGTACATCTTTAGTAATACAAGATAACTTGTTTCAGAGTGATCCGATTATCAGATATACTTACTCGCTTCATATGCAATCGAAGTTAACAGACATAGCAAATTAACGATGAACCGGAAAATAAATGAAACGAACACATAAGATTCATAAATAAAAATATTCTTGAAGGAAATTGATGTCTACATCTTGAATAATACAAGCTAACTTGTTTCAGATTGATCCGATTATCAGAAAAACTTACTCGCTTCATATGCAATCCAAGTTAACAGAAATAGCAAATTAACGATGAACCGAAAAATAAAATAAACGAAAACACAAAATTTATGATTAAGAATATTCTTGAAGGGACTTTATGTGTACGTCTTGACTAATACAAGATAAAATTTTTCCGAGTAATTCGACTATCAGAAATACTTACGTTCTTTATATGCAGTCGAAATTAGCAGAAATATTAAATCAGAAATGAACCGGAAAATAAAATAAACGAACACATAAGATTTATAAATAACAATATTCCTGAAGGGACTTTATGTGTACGTCTTGAGTAATACATGCTAACTTGTTTCACTCTAATTCGATTACCGGAAATACTTACCCGCTTTACATATTGTTGAAGTTAGTAGAAATATCAAATTAAGGGTTAACCGAAATATAAAATAAACGAAAACACAAAATTTATAAATAAAAATATTCCTGACGGGACTTTATGTGTACATCTTCACTAATATAACAACATTTTTCCGAATAATTCCATCTTCAGAAATACTTACGTTCTTTATATGCAGTCGATATTAGCAGAAATATCAAATTAACGATGAACCGGAAAATAAAAGCAATGAACACATAAGATTTATAAATAAAAATATTCCTGAACGGTCTTAATGTGTACGTCTTGACTCATGCAATATAACTTGTTCCAGAGCGATCCTATTATCAAAAATACTTACTCGCTTCATATGGAACCGAAGTTAACAGAAATAGCACATTAACGACGAACCGAAAAATAAAATAAACAAGAACACAAAATTTATAAATAAAAATATTCCTGAAGAGACTTTATGTGTACGTCTTGACTAATATAAGATGACATTTTTCCGAGTAATTTCATCTTCTGAAATACTTACGTTCTTTATATGCAGTCGAAGTGAGCAGAAATATCATATAAACGATGAACCGGAAAATAAAATAAACGAACACATAAAATATATAAATAAAAATATTCCTGAACGGTCTTTATGTGTACGTCTTGGCTGATGCAAGATAACTTGTTCCAGAGCGATCCTATTATCAGAAATACTTACTCGCTTCATATGGTACCGAAGTTAACAGAAATAGCACATTAACGACGAACCGAAAAATAAAATAAACAAGAACACAAAATTTATAAATAAAAATATTCCTGAAGAAACTTTATGTGTACGTCTTGACTAATACAAAATGACATTTTTCCGAGTAATTCGATGATCAGAAATACTTACGTTCTTTAGATGCAGTCGATGTTAGCAGAAATATCAAATCAGCGATCAACCGGAAAATAAAAGGAACACACATATAAAATATATAAATATAAATATTCCTGAAGGAACTTTATGTGTACGTCTTGATTGATGCAAGATAACTTGTTTCAGAGTGATCCGATTGTCAGAAGTACTTACTCGCTTCATATGGTATCGAAGTTAACAGAAATAGCAAATTAACGATGAACCGAAAAATAAAATAAACAAAAACACAAAATTTATAAATAAAAATATTCGTGAAGGGACTTTTTCTGGACGTCTTGACTAATACAAGGTAACATTTTTTCGAGTGATTCGATTATCAGCAATACTTACGTGCTTTATGGGAAGTCGAGATTAGCATGAATATCAAAGAAACGATGAACCGAAATATAAAGAAACGAAAACATAAAAATTATATACAAAAATATTCCAGATGGAACATTATGTGTGCATCGTGAGAAGTCTGGCGTAATTTTTTGCAGAGTGATTCGTTTATCAGAAATACTTACGTTCTTTATATGAAGTCGAAGTTAGCAAAAATATCAAATTAACGATGAACCGAAAAGTAAACGAAACGAAAACATAAGATTTATAAATAAAAATATTCCTGAAGAGACTTTATGTGTACGTCTTATAACTTGCTTTAGAGTGATCCAATTAATAGATATACTTACTTGCTTCGCATGCAATCGAAGTTAACAAAAATAGCAAATTATCAATGAACCGAAAAATAACAGATACCAAAACACAAAATTAATAAATAAAAATATTCCTGAAGACACTTTATGTGTACGTCTTGATTGATGCAAGATAACTTGTTTCAGAGTTATCCGATTATCAAAAATACTTACTCGCTTCATATGCAATCGAAATTATCAGAAATGGCATATTAAGGATGAACCGAACAATGAAATAAACCAAAACACAAAATTTATAAATAAAAATATTCCTGAAGAGACTTTATGTGTAGATTTTATATTATACAAGATAACATTTTGCCGAGTAATTCGATTATCAGAAATACTTACCATCTTTATATGCCCTCGCAGTTAGCAGTAGTTTCAAATCAGCGATGAACCGGAAAATAAAAGAAACGAACACATAAGATTTACAAAAAGCAATATTCCTGAAGGGACTTTATGTGTACGCCTTGACTGATGCAAGATAACTTGTTTCAGAGTGATCCGATTATCAGAAATACTTACTCGCTTCATATGCAGTCGAAGTTAACACACATAGAAAATTAACGATAAACCGAAAAATAAAATAAACGAAAACACAAAATTTATAAATAAAAATATTCCTGAGGAGACTTTTTGGGTAGATCTTGACTAATATAAGATAACATTTTTCCCAATAATTCGATTATCAGAAATACTTACCATCTTTATATGCAGTCGCAGTTAGCAGTAGTTTCAAATCAGCGATGAACCGGAAAATAAAAGAAACGAACACATCAGATTTGCAAAAAGAAATATTCCTGAAGGGACTTTACGTGTACGTCTTGACTGATGCAAGATAACTTGTTTCAGAGTGATCCAAATATCAGAAATACTTACTCGCTTCATATGCAGTCGAAGTTAACGGAAATAGCATATTAAGGATGAACCGAAAAATGAAATAAACGAAAACATGAAATTTATAAATAAAAATATTCCTCAAGGCACTTTATGTGTACATCTTGACTAATACAAGATAACATTTTTCTGAGTAATTCGATTACCGGAAATACTTACGCGCTTTATATATAGTTGAAGTTAATAAAAATATCAAGTTAACGGTTAACCGAAAAATAAAAGAAAGGAAGGCATAAAATATATAAATAGAAATATTCCTGAAAGAAAATTATGCGCATATCTTGAAAAGTGTGAATTTTTTTTTTTAGAGCGATTCGATTATCAGAAGTACTTACGTGCTTTAAATGAAGTCGAAGTTAGCAGAAATATCAAACCAAGGATGAACCGAAATATAAAAGAAACGAAAATATAAAATTTAGAAACAAAAATATTTCTGAAGAAAATCTATGTGTACATCTTCAAAAGTCTGAGGTAATGTTTTTCAGAGTAATTCGATTATCAGAAATACTTACGTTCTTTATATACAGTCAAAGTTAGCAGAAGTTTCAAATCAGCGACGAACCGAAAAATAAAAGAAACGAACACATCAGATTTACAAAAAGAAATATTCCTGAAGGGACTTTACGTGTACGTCTTGACTGATGCAAGATAACTTGTTTCAGAGTGATCCGATTATTAGAAATACTTACTCGCTTCATATGCCGTCATAGTTAACAGAAATAACATATTAACGATGAACCGAAAAATAAAATAAACGAAAACACAATATTTTTAAATAAAAATATTTCTGAAGGGACGTTATGTGTACGTCCTGACTAATACAAGGTAACTTGTTTCGCTATAATTTTATTACCGCAAATACTTACGCGCTTTATATACAGTTGAAGTTAGTAGAAACATCAAATTAACGGTTACCCGAAAAAGAAAAGAATCGAAAACATTAAATTTATAAGCAAAAGTATTCCTGAAGGCACCTTATGTGTACATCTTGAGAAGGTTGAGGTAATTTTGTTCAGAGTGATTCGATTATCAGAAATACTTACGTCCTTAAATGAAGTCGTAGTTTCCAGAAAGATCAAATGAACGATGAGCCGAAATATAAAATAAACGATAGCATAAAATTTATAAACAAAAATATTCCTGAAGGAACATTATGTGTGCATCTTGAGATATCTGGCGTAATTTTTTCCAGAGTGATTCGACTATCAGAAATACTTACGCGCTTTATATGCAGTCGTAGTGAGCACAAATATCAAATCAACGATAAACCGGAAAATAAAGAAACGAACACATAAGATTAATAAACAAACATATTCCAGAAGGAACATTATATGTGCATCTTGAGAAGTCTGGCGTAATTTTTTCCAGAGTGATTCGATTATCAGAAATACTTACGTGCTTTATATGAAGTCGAAGTTAGCACAAAAATAAAATCAACGATGAACCGAAATATAAAAGAAACGAAAACATAAAAATTATAAACAAAAATATTCCAGATGGAACATTATGTGTGCATCTTGAAAAGTCTGGCGTAATTGTTTGCAGAGTGATTCGTTTATCAGAAATACTTACGTACTTTAGATGCAATCGTAGTATACCGAGGTTTCAAATCAGCGATGAACCGGAAAATAAAAGGAACGAACACATAAGATTAATGAACAAACATATTCCAGGAGCGACTTTATGTATACGTCTTCACTTATGCAAGATAACTCGTTTCAGAGTGAGCCGATCATCAGAAATACTTACTCGCTTAATATGCAATCGAAGTTAAAAGAAATAGCAAATTAACGATGAATCGAAATATAAAATAAACGAAGACATAAAATTTGTAAATAAATATATTCCTGAAGGGACTTATGTGTACATCTTGCGAAGTCTGAGGTAAGCTTTTCCAGAGTAATTCGATTATCAAAAATACTTACGTGCTTTATATGAAGCCGAAGTTAGCAGAAATATCAAATCAGCGATGAACCGAAATATAAAAGACACGAAATAAATTTTGTGATTAGAAATATTCCTGAAGGAACATTATGTTTACATCGTGAAAAATCGCGAGGTTAGTTTTTACAGAGTGAGTCTATTATCAGAAATACTTACGTGCTGTATATGAAGTCGAAGTTAGCAGAAATATCAAATCAAGGATGAACCGAAAAATAAAAGAAACGAAAACATAAAATTTATAAATAAAAATAATCCTTAAGGGAACTTATGTGTATATTTTGAGAAGTCTGAGGTAAGCTTTTCCAGAGTGATTCGATTATCAAATATACTTACGATCTTTATATGAGGTCGGAGTTTGCAGAAGTTTCAAATCAACGATGAACCGAAAAATAAGATAAACGAAAACGAAAGATATGTAAATAGTAACATTCCTGAAAGGACTTTACGTTTACATCTTGACTAATGCAAGATAACATTTTTCTGAGTAATTAGATTATCGGATATACTTACTTCCTTTATATGAAGTTGGAGTTTGCAGATGTTTCAAATCAACGATGAACCGAAAAATAAAATAAACGAAAACGTAAGATATGTAAATATAAATATTCCTGAAGGGACTTAATGTATACATCCTGACTAATACAAGACAACTTGTTTCGCTATAATTCGATTATCGGAAATACTTACCCGCTTTATTTACAGTTGAAGTTAGCAGAAATATCATATTAACGATTAACCGAAAAATAAAAGAACGAAAACATATAATTTATAGTTAGAACTATCCCTGAAGGAATATAATGAGATATCTGAGGGTAATTTTTGCCAGAGTGATTCGATTATCAGATATACCTACGTTCTTTATATGCAGTCGAAGTAAAGAGAAATATCAAATCAGCGTTGTACCGGAAAATAAAAGAAACGAAAATATAAAATTTATAAACAAAAATATTCCTGAAGGAACATTAATTGTACATCTTGAGAAGATTGAGGTAATTTTTTCCAGAGTAATTCAATTATCAGAAATACTTACGTTCTTTATATGCAGTCAAAGTTAGCAGAAGTTTCAAATCAACAATGAACCGGAAAATAAAATAAGCGAACACGTAAGATTTATAAATAAAAATATTCCTGAAGGGACTTTACATGTCCGCCTTGACTGGTGCAAGATGACTTGTTTCAGAGTGATCCGATTATCAGAAATACTTACTCGCTTCATGTGCAATCAAAGTTAACAGAAATAGCAAATTAACGATGAACCGAAAAATAAAAGAAACGCAAACACATAATTTATAAATAAAAATATTCCTGAAGGACTTAATATGTACGTCTTGACTAATACAAGATAATATTTTTTCCGGATAATTCGATTATCAGAAATACTCACCATCTTTATATGAGATCGAAGTAAGCGGAAATAGCAAATTAACGGTGAGCCGGAAAATAAAAGAAACGAAAACACAAAATTTATAAATATAAATATTCCTGAAGGGACTTAATGTGTACGTCTTGACTAATACAAGGTAATATTTTTCCCGGGTAATTCGATTATCAGAAATACTCACAATCTTTATACGCAGTTGAAGATAGTAGAAATATTACAATAACGATGAACCGAAAAATAAAATAAACGAAAACATAAAAATTGTAAATAAATATATTCCTGAAGGGAATTTATGTACACATCCTGACTAATACAAGGTAACTTGTTTCGCTATAATTCGATTATCGGAAATACTAACCCGCTTTATATACAGTTGAAGTTAGTAGAAATATCAAATTAACGATTAACCAAAAAATAAAAACAAAAAAACATAAAATTTATAATAAGAATATTATGTGTACATCTTGAGAGGTTTGAGTTAAGTTTTCGCAGAGTCATTCGATTATCAGGTATACTTACGTGCTTTATCGAAGTTGAAGTTAGCAGAATTATCAAATCAACCGCGAAAAATAAAAGAAACGAAAACATAGAATTTATAAATAAAAATATTCCTGAAGGAACATTAGGTGTACATCTTGAGAAGTCTGAGGTAATTTTTTTCAGAGTGATCCTATTATCAGAAATACTTACGATCTTTATATGAGGCAGAAGTTTCATATCAACGATCAAGCGAAAAATAATATAAACGAAAACACAAAATTTATAAATAAAAATATTCCTGAAGGGACTTTATGTGTACATCTTGACTAATACAAGATAACATTTTTCCGAATAATTCGATTATCAGAAATACTTACGTTCTTTATATTAAGTCGGAG
>NW_023998455.1:5264280-5264682 GCF_014805625.2 Glossina fuscipes
TTTATGTGTACATCTTGATTAACACAAGATAACATTTTTCCGAGTAATTCGATTATCAGAAATACTTACGTTCTTTATATGCAGTGGAAGTAAGCAGAAATATAAAACCAAGGATGAACCGGAAAATAAAAGAAACGAACACATAAGATTTATAAATATAAATACTCCTCTAAGGACTTAATGTGTACGTCCTGATTAATGCAAGATAACTTGTTTCGGAGTGATGCGATTATCAGAAATACTTACCGACTTCATATGTAATCGAAGTTAACCGAAATATCAAATTAACGATTAACCGAAAAATAAAAGAAACGAACACATAAAATTTATAAATATAAATATTCCTGAAGGGACTTTATGTGTACGTCTTGACTAATACATGCTAACTTGTTTCAATCTACC
>NW_023998455.1:5264692-5265524 GCF_014805625.2 Glossina fuscipes
GAAATATCAAATCAAGGATAAACCGAAAAATAAAAGAAACGAACACAAAAGATTTATAAATAAAAATACTCCAGACGGGACTTTATGTGTACGTCTAGACTGATGCAAGATAACTTGTTTCACTATAAGTCGATTACCAGATATACTTACGCGCTTCATATGCAATCGAAGTTAACAGAAACAGCAAATTAAGGGGGAACCGAAAAATAAAAGAAATGAAAACACAAAATGTATAAATAAAAATATTCCTGAAGTAACTTGATGTGTACATCTTGAGAACTCTGAAGTTTTTTTTTAGAGTTATCTTATTATCAGAAATACTTACATTCTTTATATGCAGTGGAAGTTTGTAAAATTTTCAAATCAAGGATGAACCGAAAAATAAAAGAAACGAACACATAAGATTTATAAGCAAAAATACTCCAGAAGGGACTTTATGTGTGCGTCTTGACTGATGCAAGATAACTTATTTCGGAGTGATCCGCTTGTCAGAAATACTTACTCGCTTCGCATGCAATCGAAGTTAACAGAAATAGCAAGTTAACGGTTAACCGAAAAATAAAAAAAAGGAAAACATAAAATTTATAAATAGAAATATTCCTGAAGGAACATTATGTGCACGTCTTGAGAAGTCTGAAGTATTTGTTTTGAATTGATGGGATTATCAGAAATACTTAAGTGCTATATTTAAAGGGGAAGTTAGCAAAAATATCAAATCAAGGATGAACCGAAATATAAAAGAAACGAACACATAAGATTTATAAATAAAAATATTCCTGAAGGGACTTTATGTGTACGTTTTGACTGGTGCAAGATAACTTGTTTCACTATA
>NW_023998455.1:5265534-5266218 GCF_014805625.2 Glossina fuscipes
TTTTTTTTAGAGTGATCCTATTATCAGAAATACTTACGTTCTTTATATGCAGTGGAAGTTTATGAAATTTTCAAATCAAGGATGAACCGAAAAATAAAAGAAACGAACACATAAGATTTATAAGTAGAAATACTCCAGAAGGGACTTTATGTGTGCGTCTTGACTGATGCAAGATAACTTGTTTCGGAGTGATCCGATTGTCAGAAATACTTACTCGCTTCACATGCAATCGAAGTTAGCAGAAATATCGAATCAACGAGAAACCGAAAAAAAAGAAACGAAATCATAGAATTTATAAACAAATATATTCCTAAAGGGACTTTATTTGTACATGTTCAGTAGTCTGAGGTAAGTTTTTCCAGAGTGATTTTATTATCAGAAATACTTACGTTCTTTGTATGCAGTCGAAGTTTGCAGAAGTTTCAAATCAGCGATGAAATGGAAAATAAAAGAAACGAACATATAAGATTTATTAATAAAAATATTCTAGAAGAGACTTTATGTGTACGTCTTGACTGATGCAAGATAACTTGTTTCGGAGTGATCCGATTGTGAGAAATACTTACTCGCTTTATATATAGTTGAAGTTAATAGAAATATCAAGTTAAGGAATAAACGAAAAATAAAAGAGAGGAACACATAAAATTTATAAACAAAAATTTTCCTGAAGGAACTTTATGTGTA
>NW_023998455.1:5266228-5266473 GCF_014805625.2 Glossina fuscipes
AGCGATGAAACGGAAAATAAAAGAAACGAACACATAAGATTTATAAATAAAAATATTCCAGAAGGGACTTTATGTGTACGTCTTGACTGATGCAAGATAACTTATTTCGGAGTGATCCGATTGTCAGAAATACTTACTCGCTTTATATATAGTCGAAGTTAATAGAAATATCAAGTCAACGGTTAACCAAAAAATAAACGAAACGAAAACAAAAAATTTATAAACAAAAATTTTCCTGAAGGAAC
>NW_023998455.1:5266483-5267037 GCF_014805625.2 Glossina fuscipes
AAATTTATAAACAAAAATTTTCCTGAAGGAACTTTATGTGTACATCTCGAGAAGTCTGAGGTAAGTTTTTCCAGAGTGACTTTATTATCAGAAATACTTACGTTCTTTATATGCAGAGGAAATTTGCAGAAGTTTTAAATGAGCGATGAAACGGAAAATAAAAGAAACGAACACATAAAATTTGTAAATAATAATATCCCAGAAGGGACTTTTTGTGTAAGTCTTGACTGATGCAAGATAACTTTTTTCGGAGTGATCCGATTGTCAGAAATACTTACTCGCTTCGCATGCAATCGAAGTTAACAGAAGTAGCAAATTAACGGCGAACCGAAAAATAAACGAAACGAAAACAGAAAATTTATAAACAAAAATATTCCTGAAGGGACTTTATGTGCACATCTCAATAAGTCTGAGTTAACTTTTCCCAGAGTAATCCGATTATTAGAAATACTTACAGACTTAATATGCAACCGAAGTTAACAGAAATAGCAAACCATATGTACCGAGAAGTAAAATAAACGAAAACATAAAATTTATAAATAAAAATATTCCTG
>NW_023998455.1:5267047-5284778 GCF_014805625.2 Glossina fuscipes
TGTACATCTTGAATAATACAAGATAAGTTGTTTGACTATAAATCGATAACCGGAAATACTTACCCACTTTATATGAAGTCGAAGTTAGCAGAGATATCAAATCAACGATTAGCCGAAATATAAAAAAAACGAAAACATAAAATTTATAAATAGAAATATTCCTGAAGGAACATTATGCGTACATCTTTAGGTAACTTTTTCCAGAGTGAATCGATTATCAGAAATATTCACTACCTTTATTTGAAGTCTAATTCGCCATATATAGCAGCTCAAATTAAAAAGAAAAGTTTTCAAAAGAAAGAAAAGTCCGAAATCCGTTTGTATAACAGAAAGGTGGGTTTTGCGTAAGCAATTTATTTATTTAATTATTTATGTATGTATTTATTTACACATGAAACGCAGCTAAAATAAATCAACAGTCGAATTCAATTAACTCTTAGAAGTAAATCTTATACTAATTATTATTAAAAACTAATATAAAGTATATGAGGAGAACTAAAGGAAAAATAATAATAATAATAAATAAATAATAATTCATGTATAAATAAATAAGTATAATAATTGTTAGCTACAAACCGCGGCTTTTAAGATTTTTTGGTGAAATTTAGTACACTGACATGTTTTGACCAAAGGACGAACGGTGTAGATAGCGTTCCGAAAAACTTTTTTTAAATAAGTCTTTACAAGAAAGTATGATAACTTTTGAGTACATTCGCATCGAAAATTATATACACTATTTCAGCACTCTACATAGCTGTCAAAAATTTGGATTAAATGGGGCAATGTTACGATTCCGTTACCATACAATCGCTCCCACGGAAAGTGAACCTTTAAAAGGGTAAAAGTGCTAACTTTCAACATTTTTTAATGAAAATTCGTCCACAATAATAATTTGGCATGCAAATTAAGTTTGGAACACGTAGATCAATTTTTTGGAATGAAAAATAAGGCTTTATATGTCAGAAATGTCGAATTTTTAATACTTCATGATAAAAGTTAGTAAATTAAGGATAGGCAGTTTGAGTCACAAAGGTCTAATTTTTGGATCGCACCATATGTAAGGGCTTGCTTTGTGAAGGCCGCGAAAAGATACACTTGCGGTTCGCTATGGCGCAAACAACTGGAGAATAATAGAATCTTTGACAAGTAAATTAAGTTTGCAAAATTGGGCCATGTTATTTGCCGTTTTAAGTGTCCTCCAATAGAACGACTTTCATAAAAATTATGCGGTGATATAAAAATATCGTACAATTTTCAGTGTAGTGGCTTTGTTGGATGTATTGTACAATATCTAAAGACTGGCTGTAGCGTACTTAGTTGTACTGTTTCCGACTGTAGCATACTAACTTGTTCTTTTTATTGATATGAACAGAGACAAGGCGACATGAATCTCAAGTTGAGAATCCACCACTTCCATAACTGTTTTTAGGTGACAGTGTTAACACATAAATATTAATGCAGATGCACGATAAATTGTTTTTATAGAATAAGGGATATATTCATTTTGTCAAAACGTTTGCAACGCCCAAAAGGAAGAATAGGAGACACCGCGCAGAAGGGAGACAACGCGCAGAAATAAACTCCAAAAACCCCATGTACTATCAAAATTTTTGGACAAATTCAAATACGGAATGCACCTGTTCGTCTGTTTGTTTGATTAACTTTGCAGTAACCATTCTCCTGCTAGCGAAAATGAAGATGCTGCCTTGAAAGTGACTTCAACTCTTCCAAGGATGTGCCTACAAAGCCTACTCGACGACTAGCCGAAAACTTTTATTTAGAAACGAGAAAAAATCAGTCGCACCACGAGAAATTATTATTTTTTTTTTTTTGTCTTCCTTAGGATAAAGGTGATGGGTGTAGGGTATAAAAGACTCGGTTACGATCGAATGTAATTTTCTCAGTTTTTTGCGTCATTTGAGGTCAAGAAGTGTAGAACAATTTTTAAATATTAAATGGTTTGGGGGTTCACATGCAATTTGGATCTGTACTGGTTGTGGGTGTGCCTCTGTGCTGGCTGTTTACATGTTTTTTTCCTTTTTGGTATATTTATACATTAAAAATTATTTTTTTTTTTTCCCAGTTCTCTTTATATACCTTATGCTAGTTGTTAATATTAACTAGTATGAGGTTTACTTCTAAGAGTTAACTGAATTTGACGGTTAATTTGATTTAATTGTGTTTCAGGTGTAAGCAAATAAAATAAATAAATAAAATAAACGGGAAATTAACCTAAGTAGAGTCTAAAAAAAAATTGAATACTTATAGACAAGTTAGTTTTCAATTTTCTGGGCAGGGAGAGAAGGTTTGATAGTTTCGTAGTACGGTATCGGCTGGCATTTTAGCGTTCAAGACATTTGTGAACCTCTCCTTTGGAGATACATAAAAGAGAAGCCACTATGGGCCTACAAATTGTGCAAGTCGTTGACTCCTATAACTGGAAACATAGACATTCTTAAAGCGAATAATGTCTTCTGATGAAATATATTTGTATGAAGTTAATAGACACTGAGATGAATAAACATCGCAAAGTAAATACCTTCAAAGGACTATTAAGGCACCCTTAGCTTTATTTATATGAAATGTGAGAAAAACTTTCTTTCTGAAAATCTTTCAATAAGCAGCAGATGGTTCAAATTCCATGTAGATTTGTTTAGTGTAAAGGTAAACCGAAATGAAAGCAGACCGAACAGTCTTGAATAAGAAAACATACCCGATGGGAAGAACTAAACAACGTCTGTAAAATTATATATTGAAAAATGTTCCCGCACTTTAATATGATATAACTTTCATCAGTTTTTGCATTATACACATCTTGCTCTTGTCCACCTTTCGCTCTCATTTTATTATATACATAGTGTACAAGTACAATTTTCCCTAAAATGGTTTCTTTCATTAGTTATTTTACATCGATACAAATTGCATATATTTGCTTTCTATTCGTTGGGATTGAAAGCTTCTTCCTGCTTCAAAATCTGCGACTAATATAAAGTTTAAGTTGAAATTGAAACCCCTCGGGGAACTCAATAAAATCCCTTCGTAATAAAAAAAACATTATTTTATTGTTAAATGAAATCACTGCGTAATCTAAGCCAAGCGGAAATATGAGCGCGGCGCAAATATGGGCGGCGAGGTCCAGAGAAGTACGAATTATCTCGAGTGGTATAGAATTGTGAGTAAGTCTCTCAGAGTAGCAATAAAAAACAGTAAACTCAGATATTGAAACCGCATGCGACGGCATAAGCAGCGATCGGTGGGGCATAAAAATTAATAGTAATTAAAAAAGTTGGTTACTGGAAACTTTTCCAAGTAATTACAAAAGCTGCATGAGCGAAAACGGCAGTAAAAAACCTATTGCCAGCCAACTGCTAAGCTATAATATGCAGTTCAAACAAATGACTCACTATGAGCTTAGCATAATGTGGTTAACGTCAGTGACCACAAAGTACTTGAGAGATATCCACGACAATAACTTTTATATGATTCGACTTTAGCCAAAAATTACACGCAGTTTTGTACGAAATATTCCTAACATTATTTACAATGATTTCGCACACTCGAGTCGATCTTGCTAATTTCCAAATTTAATGCTTACGATAACGATTCTAACTATTTCGTTATGAATCAGATGATAACAAATACGAGTCTAACTAAGAGTTTCCTTAAAAACTAAAAATACAATGGGGTGTAAAACAATTTTCCTCTAAAGGCACGTTTGTCTTCTGATACTTGCTGTAAATTAAGGACTGAGGAAATTTTATACATAAATTAGGCAGCTAACTAAAAAGTAAAAAATGAGGACAAAGCTTACGAAGACGAAAATGGATAGCATAATAAGGTACGGGTGAGCTATAAATTTGAACAATGTTCGATAGCAAGAATTGCCGGCAAAATGGCCTTTCTAAATAACAAGGCAATAATCCTATAGAAGTAGAAAAATATTTATCAAATGATTTTTGTTGATGACCTGCCACTCAAGAATTATATAGTTAAAGTATTGCCAGACGACGCATTGTGTAAGCTTTCAAATGTGCTCCAGTTCTAGCAACTCTACGGATAGTAGTTTGAAAAAACTCTCGTCTCACAAGGCTTACGTGAAACACACTGTGAGGTGGTCATAGAATTTCAAAATGCTCAGTAATAGTATTTCGAAGTGAATTGATTTTGGAAGATATAGACCAAACAGATAAATTTTTGGAACTTCTTCCGATACGATATTTATGGGAAAAGTAAGTAAGTATTTGGATGGCAAAAAATCGCATTTGTAATAGCCCTTAATGAGAATTGATTCGTAATATCAAGTCAACCTATTTTTTGTACTCCGTTCCAAGCAAGAATTCTGATGGAAAACAGGTTTTTATATGGCAACGAAGTTTAACTTAAAATGCAGAACAATAAGGTCTTTTGCAAGAAAACTAAATTTACTCAATTTTTACTACGTCAGCTCACGATTATAGGCACATCTCCTACATGAAGGCTGCAGGAAGAAGTGCGCAACAACATTTAATTTCTGAATTAATTAATTACCCGGAATTTTCCTTTATGAAATATCTCAGCTTCATGTGTACGCGCATATTTATTTTTATATCCACCTCTGATATCCACCTCTGTAAAACACACGCCTGGGTACACTCATTTTGCTTCTTCCTGCCAAAAGAATGGTTCAGATCCCCAAAAAGTATATATATTCTTAATCAAAATGAATCTCTGAGTTGATTTAGCCATGTCTGTCAGTCTCTATTTCCGCGTAGTGCGTGTTGTTGGCACTCTCCTCGTCGCAAAACTGAAGATATCGATTTCAAATTTCATAGAAACATTAGTTGGTTTTGGAAATGGACCCAATGAGTTATGTTCTAAATCTCCATTGGAGCATTCTTAACAAAAGTTTGTGGGTTTTTGCTCGTTGCTCAGATTATGTAAAAGTTGGAAGGCTGAAATTTTCCACATTTACTTTACGAAACACTCAATCCTTTACGTCAAAAAATAGAAACAATCTGCGCCCACACGAAGTTGCAAGTAATTAAATTAAATTTTTTCACTTTTTTCGAGGCTTTATGCGTATTTATCATAAGGAAAACACGACAGCATATTTAAAACTATGTTGTACATTCCTCAAATAAAGATACTGTGAAGTGTGTTATGCAAATTCAGCATAATTCTTTTTGCTAAAAGGAAAATAAAAATGATGTCACACTTCCCCTGGCGCCCCAATTAAAACAATGTAATAACTTTTGTCGATGTAAGCAAAATATAGTATAAAAATTTATGTATAAATAGGATAATAAAATTTAAATAAACTAATTGTACCAAAGCAATTCAAATTAAGCGTTTCACTCGCTAAAGGTCAAAAGGCGTTCCATCCGCATAATATAAATTTTATAGGGACTATCTCATGCCGAGCATTATTGGCATTTATAAAAAGATAGACGACTGGGCGTCCTGAAGCTGAGCAGCTAACTCCAACCACAAAAGGTTGGTCACTCTTACTACCTAAAATACCGGGAACAGATAAAACACTCGCTTTTATGTTACATGGCAGTCCTGCAACCGATCCTGTTGCTTTCTGATCAACATGTTTAGATCCTGCCAAATCCAGACGACATTAAAACCGAATCTTCTGGGCACATACCTCCTAAATTCATAACATCTGCACAACACGATCCTACAAACACGCAGTAACCTGCCTTCATTTTTCTGAGGCAGCAAAATTTTTTTTCTTCGACACAATGATCCCTACCGAGGATAACACTTCAACAACCGAAGCGGAACAGGGAACACATTCCTTCACTCCCTTCGACTTTGAACACGCCCATCCATTATTTTTTAGCGATGACGTCAAAACCATTGATTGTCATGACATAATCAAGGAACGCGTGTACAGACAACAGTTCCATGCCAATCAGAAAGAAAAAAACAAAAACAACGACCAGCAAAAACGTACATAGGCAAACATAAATATATAGATTAAAAAAAAAATATTCAACCCACCCACATAAGGATATATATTATCTGCCTAAACATGGTTCAATTCTAAAAAGAATGTGGTAGACACCACGGTTAATGTTTTCTTACTAATTCCAATAGTAGATACCAGCGATATGGGTATCAAATAAAAGAACTTGGATAGTAGAATGCGAAATTAAAGTTGAGCTCATTTGTATTTTGTATTGGAAGGGTTTACTTCGCAGATAGAAATTAGCAATTATTTTTTATTCATACTTTATATATGTATACGTTTATGAAATATGTATACATAAAAATAATTTTAGGGAAAATATAGTATTAAACGAGGTGTCGACTAGTAGAAGCGAAGTAACTTATATGGAAGTTGAATGTAACGTTCCTTATAAGGAATCCAAAAAAGTAGATTTCTTTGATAGCGTTTGGAGCTTTACTGCTTGAAGTCTTGTATAGCATGGTTTCGTTTAACACAGGCTTTTGTACGAGCGTTTCTACCGCGTCTCTAGGGGGTTATCTATACGTAATTTTGGGAAATATCTCCCTATGAGAAATTAAAATGTTTTAAAAGTGTTTCCATTATATTTATTTTGTTTGGACTCAACGCTGTTTTCTCTCGCTATTTCGTAAAGCTTTGACATACTTTGTAAAGAAGACCTTTTTACACGGCGCCTCTTCATCGCATAAAATAAATTTTCACATCTTCAACATGTTGCCAACAATTGTTTACTATAGTCTTTTACGCAGTTTTTGAACATTTTTTTGCTTCGGTGCTTTTCTCTACAGTCTTTATTTTCCAATATACATTTATTTCATATAGTTTATCGTCTACCTCTTTGCCCTGATTTTACTGTTACACACATCAAATGTTTTTTGGATGTAAATAGGATAATTGTTACTGACCAGTTTTTTAAATAAACAAGAGATTTAAAAAAAAAAAAATATCTTGCAGTTTTTAATTTGCTTTACTAGCACACACGATATTCAATTTCAATTTAAAAACACATGACTTTAATGTCTTCAACTCACTTTGTGCCTTTGTTACCGCAATGTAGTTAAAAATTACGCACAGAAAGAAAACGTAAGAAAAACCAAGTGCAATACACGATTAAAACTTTTCCAAGGGAAAGCTTTATATATACATAGATATATATATGCTTGAAATCAATTTGACACACATTTTAGGAGGTAACGGTTTTCAATTTTTACAATTTTAAATGCTGTGTGGTTGCAAAACACACAGCAGATCCATGAAATTTTCAAAACGTTTCGAAATAAACAGAATAACAAGGTGTGAAACAACGGAAAAGGTTGCAATTCGCCACGTTCAAGAATGGAAATTGGTTTGGCTTAGTATATCCACTGGAAGAAATACATTAAGTTTGATAACATTTATAAAGCGCAATAAAAACGATTAGGCCCTTGAAAACGAAAGAATTGATTAACTTATATGCAGCTGACTGTCATTCTCTCTCTTCTTTCTCCCTCTCTCCGTAGTTGTACTGATAAGATATATGCTTTCTTGTCCCTAAGCTATTTCTATGGCAATAAGTTTATCATGAAGTAGGATTTGGTTTTACCAATCGGAGCAAATCAAAAAATCAGTAACGTCTTTTGCAAAAGCCCATGAACAAAAATCTCAAATACATTATCCATACGATAGTGCGTATGATGGGTAAATAAATTCCTGTGTATTTATTAGGTTACGTTTTAAATATCTTATGTTGTTGGCAATTTTCTATAAGCAATGCTGCCATATACTTAAACTATAGTAAGAAAATAGCGTGGCTACGCCTACTAATCATATTCCGTTTGCAATACTGTAAGATACTCCTGAAAAAACTAAAAAACTAAAAGTAAAACGATTGCTTAAGAATACGTAACGTTTGTAGCACTGTAAGATAATAAGATATAATAATAATAAGATATCTGCAATAGAACTGATTGATCGGTCTTAGTCCAAAAATTTAATAAACAATAATAAGCAGTAAAGCCTGAAGCGTGCCTAAACGTTCGAGCTGGACCCTTTTGCGTAAATATATCGATTGCTTTACTGCAACACTTCCACTTACAGCACCAAAGAAATTGATAAGAAATTGATAAGAAATGTTTTAAAGTAAAGCGTAAAGTAGCGTAAGTTTACAAAAACTGTAGCCGAGTATTCGTCCGAGCCTTCCGAATTAAAATTCTCAACTGAGACAAAAGCTAAGTATGTGTGCATATACGTGAGCATCCTTCCGAACACTGATATTCTTGGACCGAGCTAAAAGTAGGACTTCTTTCCATCGTTCTATCTGTTAACTTACCCACTCATATCGTAGGGACGATTTTACGAGTAACTGATAGGGGGAAAACATATATTTTGTGAAATCGACTCAAAGCAACATTTTATAATTCAAAACAGACTGTTTTCTAAAAATATATCAGATGCCGGCATCCCAGGCTCATCTTCTCGTGCGTAGTAAGATTATGCAATGTTGTTTTTTAAAATTACTATATAATATATATTATACTATTAACAGCCTTACTATATAATTATGTGCATGGGCGGCTCTCAGGGATTCACTTAAAGTTTATCTAAGCAGTTCTCCATCGAGTTTGCGGTTCTTTTTTATAAACTTTCTTCAAACGCATTTTTTTAACCTTATATATTTTTCCTCAAACCTTTACAGTTAATTGGTTCGTTGACATTTTTTCCCGTATAGATATATCTTTATATATATATATATATATATATTCATATACGTGAACAATCGCGGATATATCCTTCTTTTGGCAGCTGCTTGTGTCGTACACAAGCGTACGAATTGATATTGCTGTGCTTCGTTAAATTGAAATAAGTGTCCGTCCTTCAGAAGGAGGAAAACAAACAAACCCATTTACTTATATTTGGAAACTACTACAGCATGATTGCCGGAAAGCGTTTTTGTTGCTGCTGATACTTCTGGTTTTTTACTATTTACATGCAATTCTAAATGGAATTTGAAATTCTAAATGGAAATTTGAATGAAAACAACTTTTTGGTGTTTAAACATCTAAATGTATATCACGAATATATACGGAATGATCCGCCCATCTATGAATGTGATATCTCATAATAATGCACTTTAGAAAATGTTTATGTTGCGCCATTTTGTCAAATCCTTTCATTATAACCTTATTCCACATTACAGTTAGTCTGAACTTGTCGTGTATACAAATACGGCGGCGAATAGGACGGCCTCCCTATCTCCTAATATTATTCGTTATAATTTATTAAAATTACTTTCTTTACTGTATGTGCCTTTATTTCAATATATGTTTTCTTACAACACTTTTCGCAAAAATGCATATCATATCATTAAACAGGTCAAAAGAATAGTAAATGTGTACGTCAACTAGATGAGAACTCCAGAAAGTTAGGGCAATCATTTACAAATAGAATGAAAAGAATAAGGATAAGATGAACTTGTGTGGCACCAAATAAGACAAGAAGAAGTCGAGAAAGACAAGAATTAAAAAGCATCCTTTGAAAACAATCATTCAAACAACTTTCCAACCATGAACACAGGCACGTCAATTTAAAGATTAATAAATCGTGATCTGCCCTGTCGAATGTTTCTGAAAAGTAAGTGCAAATTACATCGGTCTGCTTGTACTTCTCAAACTGTTGGAAGGCATCACCTGCAAGCACCAACAAGTTGATAACCGTGGACATTCCTTTAATGAAACAATGTCGGTAACGAGATATGGCTAGTGGGCGGCAGAAGGGGGTGTAAAGGATGGTTAGATGAATGCACGAAAGAAAATTCGCAAAGGGTGATGCAAATACCGCCGCGATGTGATAACGCCGAGCCACCGACAGACGCAAGACCGCAAGGCGCCGGAAGGGCGAACGCAACCACGCACACAAAGACGGATGCAAACAAACAGACTCGGGGAGTAAAATGAACTACACAAAGCTAATTGGGAAGAAAGCCTGCAATACTGAAGCACTTACAGGAATCAACCGTGGTTACGTACAAGGCACCCGAACTAAGTTTCTCCAACACTTCCTTCATTCATACTTTCCTCGCTTACTCTCTAACTTCATTTTCGTAGATACGCTGTATGGACTGACAACATTTTATGTCATGTTACAGCGTCCGTCCGGAGAATTGTTCGCATGCTGATCGTTCGTTATTTGTTGCCGGAAATTCCAAAAGAAGAAAATTACTTTTATAACTGATTATGAAATTTTTCAAAAATTTTGTAAAAACTTTTTAAGAGTAATTTTGAAATAAAGTCTCCTCTTTGACTAATATCATCGTATCAACATGTTAATCGCTTAAGTAAATATCTTCTGAACGTCTCCAGGCAAATACCAAATTACTAGACGAGATGCTACATTACACGGTGGACCCCAAAATTTATAAATTTTTTCAATGCTTGGTTCTTAAGCAGAACAATAGGCGAGGATAGGGGAATCTAAAGAAGTGGAATTCAAAAAAATTAAATTTTTCGCTTGTCACGATTGCCTGGTCTACAAATCGTACAAAAGTTAAGAAAAAATAATTGAGAGATTTTTCTTGTCCGTGTGTATTGGTGTCAAACGTTTGCTGACTTCCCTATGAATTGTTCACAACCTTCAAAACTTGTTAAGATACAATTACTTACTGGTGTGAAATTAGCCCACTGCACATAGCCCACATTTTTCTCTTTCCTAAAAGGTGGGCTATCTTCCATACTCGGTCCGCGCCCCTGCTAAAGTAATTGTTAATTGAACGCTACAGATATGTTATAAGAAACACAAAAAAATTTTTTTTGCTACCATTTATCATAAAGAGAGGCGAAATGTTACAACGCACGAAGTATAAAAAATTTTAACGAATTTCGGCATGTACAGATTTTTGATGTGGTTTAAAGGAAGCCGAAACCTATCAGAAAAACTTAATTTCATTACCCTGGTTCCAGGCCATGCCTTTGAAATTCTAATCATTTTGAGCTTAAGATATATTAACGGCAGCATGCGGGTGTATTTTGTAAAATGAGTTATAAATACAAACCCGATGTTGATGGTAAAGTTGCGAAAAAAGAAGGGGGACTCGTTTTTGCTTGGTTGAATTGAGTGGACGCAAAATAAAGAACAAAAAAAGCAAGTATGAGAGTTATATTCGTATACTCACCACTATGCTTTTCGCGGTCTACTACCCATGTTCTTTTATTTGATACTCATATCTCTGATATTATTAAGAAAAAATCAATTGTGGTGTCCACCACATTCAATTCAAAATTAATCCATTTTTAGGCAGATCATATATCTTCATTTGAGGAGTGTACAAAATAGTTTTAAACATTGTCTCTTGTTTGCCTTATGATAAGTAAAAAAGTGAAAAAACAGAATGTTATCACTTGTAACTTTGCGTGGGTATGGAGGATGTTTTCCATTTTTGCGTAAGGAGAAGAGTACTTCTTGAAGTAAATGGGGAAAATTACACGCTTCTAACTTTAATAATTCCCAAGTAACGACCAAAAATCGAAAAATTTTTGTTAAAAAAGCTGTGTTGCGTTCAGTTTACACTCCACTGAGCGCTTCTGCTTTAACCAGTTTGGCCCATTTTCAATACCAACCTGCCGTCACTTTCTTCGAATGTTTCTACCGAATTTGATCTTGATATTTTCATTTTTGCGACCAGGAAAGTGCCGACAACACACACCACACAGACGCAGAGATGAACAGACGTAGGTAAATCACCTCATAGTTTCACACTGATCAGGAATATATATACTTTATTGGGTTTCTCAACCTTCCTTTTTGGATGTTCAATACATTATGGAAAAAACAAAATGAGTATAACCCCATCTTACAGTGGTGGGTGTAAAAATATATGAAAAATAGGAAAACTTGTATGCATTACAAAGCGTAATTAAAGTTTAAAAAGATTGGACAATAACACTTGATTATTGTTGAAAATGTTGAATAAATGTCTATTTAAAATGAAAAGTAATCGTACATGTACACAAGCAGTATTATTATTAATTGACCTCACATTGAAGTTTTCGTGATTACTTGATCTAGAAGAGAAAGTGAAGGCATGAACGAAAAGAAAAGTTGACGAAAATAAAGACAGTCAGGCGGAAAAAGATAGAGATTACAATGCTAGCAGCGACGAACATTTGATATCATATGTGTATGGTGTAAATAATAATGTATTTGAAATGCGAAAATGTCCTCCTGTAAAATTGTCTTGTATGCAATAGTAATTTCAAAAAATATGATATGATATACATATAATATTTAAAATAGAAAGTAATCGTACATGTACACAAGCAGTATTAGATTTGAATAAAGTATGAATTTCACGTTGTCTAAACATTATCTGTATATCTGGTGGGGCTGGTAATTAGTCGCCTGATTCATGCCGGGGTGAACTCGTCGGTTGCGAGGGAAAGACAAGAAATTTATATTTCTAGGGATATTTTCAAATTGGAATTTTCTCTTTTACTTACGCTTCCACCTCGGGTGTGTCATAAGCTCCTTCTGACTTAATTCAAAGGATTTCTTAAAGTATTCACGGCTGCCGTGTCGAATACTTCATTGAGTTGAAATGGTTTACTCACTAAACAAAAATGAAAATTATAATTAATATTAGAAGCGAAACAAAAGACGTAATGATCTGTTGGATGCCCGATCCAGACGAAAAGGCAAAAAACGAAATTGTCTTATGCGTGGGGCATAAAATTTATTATTTGCGTCGTAAGTAAAAAAATAAAAAAATGTTTCCAAAAATAAGGAAATAGTTCGCATAATTATCTGAAATACAAATCTGAATTTACGCTACTATTAGAATTTTGATGATCGAATTCAAAATAAAGCAAAGAATGCATCGAACTTATAAATTTGAGAAGTTTTAGTTCTACAATATCAACTTTAAACAGACGAGAATCCAGAGAAAACCTAGAACCCAGCCAACGTGTCAACGTAGGAATTCGGGTATTGAGAACCAATTTATATGCATTTTTGTCAGAATCAATTTGGCGACTAATATAAGAGAGTTACTACCATTAGATTAAGAAAATTTCATTAGAACACAATAAATTTTATGTAATAAAAAAAAAAAATTTAGAAATATAAATATATCAACATGGAAAATTGAAAGGAAGGCAGCTTAGTGGTCGAAGCACATAATTTCAGGGTTTGCCGTTAGAAATATTGGGTCGAAGGAGAACGTAGATAGGATAAGGTGGAGAATGGCGCAGGGCTTATGATCTGCTCATCTGGTAAATAAATTTCGTAACTGTCTGCGAAGTGTCCGCGGGAAAGAAATCTAAAACCTCCCCTATCTCTGCCGAAATAGTTAACTCAGCAATGACAAATACATCCGTCTCATATAGCCTCTGATACTCTTCAAGCGCTTAAGCACAGGCGCTTAAGTATGAACGTAAAAGCCCTTAAGCAATAAAGTCCGTGTTTCGATAATGAGACAGGCAGTGAGGCTTTACAGACATTCATATTACTTAACCCAAAGTAATGGAATTAAATATTATCATCTATATTTTAGCATTGTCTTCTTTAATAGGTTTACATTGAAAGCGCTTTGTCATCTAAGCCATTTAAAATAAAACTTAGAAGGGAGCAGCTTCAAAGCGGACGGAAAGAATAATTAAAGGTGTACTACTGGCCGAAAAATTTTGAAATTCAGTGAAGGAAGGAAGAAAATAAATGTGTCTCATGAACACTTGTTTATACAATACATTAATTAATTGATAATTAAAATAAAAGTGTATCTCATCGAATAGAACCCTTTACAGATAATACACTTATTTCAAGCATCAAATGTTCCACTTTTTTGACTGGTCATACTGTATCTGTACAAAAATGGAAAAATCGGCTACGCCAATCTTCCGCCTTTTTCTTTTTAATTTTATGATAAATATTCAGCCAGATCTGAGTATAGTTTTTCTTATATTTTTTCCCTTTTTTTTTAAATTAATATTAGGATTCGAAGTAAAATTACTTTTTATTATTTATTAAATCAATTTCAGTTATTTATTTAGTCGATTTTTCATTCCGGGTTCCAATCAGTTAATATTTACCTAAAAATGTTCCATCCCTTCCATCGCTTTTATGCCGAATAAGAGTAACTGGTTTCTGAAAGAAGAGGTAATTATGACTATGATAGCCATGAAACTCGACTCTTGTAAAGAGTTTCCGTTCATACAGGAGATCCATATCAGTTCAGAGGAAAAGTTGTGATGAAAAAGCTTAAACTTTCGGAACTGAGCGCTAGCTATGAAAATGCAAGCGTTTTGCTATTGCAAGGAGAGCATCAAAAACAGTGAAATCGTTTGAAGATAAGTCTGATATTTAATGTAAATTGAACCAAAGGTCACAACTAATTTTGATATATTCACTTTCGCGATGACGGGAATTTTCCCAAAGTTAACCCAAGAGAAAACCCCATCGACTGATGCTGTTAAGTTGTCCACGAAAAAAGTTGTAATCGCTGTAGCGTGTTTTCTTCTTTTTCTTTCTGTTTTAATTCCCTCGCTACCGTTTGAACCATAAATTTATTTTTGTATTCTTTAAAACTCGATTCTATATAATTGTCAGCCATTTCCCTCTCTTCTTGTTTTTTTTTTTTTTTGGATGATATGAATTGGTCGGTATCGTTGTTTTAATTTTCACTAAGGGAGACATTTCATTTAACATCAGCTTTATTGTGTAAGCGAGTAAAATAAATTTTCCGCAAATTACGTTTTAAATGTTATTCTGTTGCAATAATGGCATGTAGGCAGATAATGGCGGGCAGGAAAGCCTTATATATAAATATTGCATAAGCTTTACGTAGTTGTGAGTGTATCAAATGACTTATCAAATTGTTAAGTGCTTTTGATAGTAGAGCATCACTCAATAACTTTCCTATCTGACATATAAAAGACATCACTGTTACCAGACTCATATGATTTCTAGGTAGTGGCAACCATTAAACGATGCGTTTCTGTTTTAAATCCTGAATCTAAACTGTTCCACTGCTGATTAAAAATTACTTTTGGATAAGAAAAATACCGTTCGTCATTAGCACTGCGGGTGGTTTGCTAATTTGAAACAAAGTCGTATCCAAAAAACATAAGAAGTCGTTCCGGAAGAACGAAATGTGAAGTTGCGTGAGGTACACTTTTCGCAGCAGTATGTTGATGACTTAGAGCATTGTTTGGCGCTGTTTAGACAAAATAAGGAAGGCTGTGTAAAGGATGAAGCTTGCTTCAAAGTTTTACTATTTTGCTTTTACATCTTGTAATTCTGCATTTCAGCATGGCTTTTCGAAAGGAAGGTCTAATGTTACGAATCTATTAGAGTTTACTTGCCATGTTTTTAAGGCTTTTTCTAGTGGCTCTCGCACGGATATCGTATATATTGATTATAGCATTAATGGCCTTTAATCGGTGATCAAATTCGGCCAAGTCTTGATGTACGCTGACGATGCTAAACTGTTTTTTTCCTTCTCCGTGGAATCGCAGTCCCAACAACTTCAAACTGGCTTAAATAATTTGATTAAATGATAGTCGTTAAATTTTATGAAATTAAATATAAAAAAATACAAGAAGCTTTCTTTCTTGAAAAGGAAGTCATTCAATACTGAGTATTTAATTGACCCTCACAAGTTAGCCAAAGATAATTTGTGGATTGAATTCGTTTTTAGTAAAGCTAGGGCCGCGGTTGGTTTCATTAAGAGGTGGTCGAACGAGTTGAAGGATCTTTACATTACAAAAGACGTGTGCTTAGTTAGATGAATATTTGAGTATATCTCCTCCGTGTTGTCTCCTTCTTATAGGAATTATGTAGATTCAATTGAACCAGTTCAAAAGCAACTCTTGGAAAGCAACCTTAGGAATTTGGGTTGAAATCCGCTTGTCACTCTTCCCCCTTATGAAATTAGGTTGCTTCCGTTATTCTGACCGTCGCTTGATAACTGTAGATTTATTCTTGGCGTCTTCTTCTTAATTAAGTTAATTAGTGGTCCTATGAATTTGTCCACATCAAGTGGTATACGCGACAGGATTCTCTAGGGGACCAGCTTTGGCGACAGCACAAACTTGTAGCATTAATAATCCATGCAGTTTCTGAGATGGCGGTTGTAGGAAGCTGCGAATTGTTTCTAGTGATTACCATCTACATTTGTTTAAGAAGAAAGTCGCAAAGACGACAGGGAAATACAAATAAAGCAAATTTTAGAAGAGCTTAAGTTGGATGCCTTACATGGCAAACATACCATCTTTTTATACCTTTTTATTCTCCTTTCATAGATAGACATTGTACTGCTTCTGCAGTAGAAACTGAACGGAAAACAAAACAATTTTCGCAACTGGTCGGACTATTGGAAAAGGTGGGAAGCAAGATAGAAAAATGGATTAGAGGTGCACAGCTGTATAATCACTAGCTTTAGATTACGATGAAAGAAATTGAGAGAGCTATGATACGAAAGCTCGGTCTATGTTCGTATAAATTTCTTATTTTCATTGCTTACTCTCATCTGCAAGTTCACGATCGATCTAAAAGAATGCATGATCTTAATACTAGAAATGTAGTTTACATTTGCAAGCTTATCGATACTCCAACACCAATGCACAAAGCAATTAATGCTTTTGAATTTCTCATTGTATAATTTACTTAAGTTTTCCTTGCCCTACAAACTTTTGTCAAATATTTGACCTAAGAGATACTCTGTTAATTGCACTCGTACAATCAATTTTATTTTAGGTTTAATAATGTTAAAAATTTTGATCTAATTTTCATAATTTTGAAAAACAAGTATTATTAATTACAAAGCCAAACGAAAACAAATGTCATGCCAAACACAAGCACGAGTTAAATACAAATTGTAGTTTATAAGAAGATGTTTGGAATAGAAGGGTGCCGGCACGTATTGGAGTTGGTTCTAATGATGATCCGTGGTAGTAACATGTAAAAAGACGAGAACAACACAAATCAGGTAACGCGTAATTTCTTTGACAGATGTAAGAAAAATGTCTTCGTTAAAAACAATTTGCGTATGCCTTGAATGGGTGACACAGTTACTGCTTCGGATAGTAACATGGACGATGCATAGCGTCGTCATGTAAAGAGACAAGAATATGTTAGTTAACACTTAGCTTCTTTCGCAGATGTATTGAAAGTGTTTTCATGTAACATAATCATACATACCTTGGGGGGTGGAATAATCATCGACCCTAATCCTTATGTGTGTCATCCATAGTTTTAACAAGTAAAGATGTATAGGTAAGTTGTATAATCCAAGATGAGAAGAGTTTTACATAAAAAAAAATACATACAATAATAATATTACATACAAACATAATCAAGGTTTATTAAGAAGTATTTCTAAAGGAACTTTAGGTGCAACAAGTATTTTGTTTCACAATTACTCGATAATCAGATGTACTTACTCCCTTCATATGCATTCGAAGTTAACGATGGTCCGAAAAATAAAAGAAACGAAAGCATAAAATTTATAAATATAAATATTTCTGAAAAAACTTTATGTGTACATCTTGAGAAATGCGGGATAACTTGTTTCAGAGTAATTCGATTATCAAATATACTTACGTTCTTTATATGCAGTCGAAGTAGACAGAAACACCAAATTAACCATGAACCGAAAAATAGAATAAACGAAACAATAAACTTTATAAATGAAAATTTTCTTGAAAGGGCTCTATGTGCACACCTTGATAAAATGCGAGATAACTTTTTTCAGAGTGATTCGATTATCAGAAATACTTACGGACTTTATATAAAGTCGAAGTTAACAAA
>NW_023998455.1:5284788-5285987 GCF_014805625.2 Glossina fuscipes
TATAAAGTCGAAGTTAACAAACACATCAAATTAACGATGAACCGAAAGAAAAAAGAAACGAAAACATCAAAGTTACAAATACAAATATTTCTGAAAGGGCTCTATATGTACTTCTTGATAAAATGTGAGATAACTTTTTTCAGAGTAACTCGATTATCAGATATACTTACGGACTTTATATAAAGGCGAAATTAGCAGAAATATCAAATTAACGATGAACCGAAAAATAAAATAGAAGAAAACAGAAAACTTTAACACATAACTTAAAACACATAACTTTTTCCACAGTGACTCGATTATCAGAAATACTTACTCCCTTCATATGCAGTCGAAGTTAGCAGAAATATCAAATTAACGGTGGATCGCAAAGTAAACAAAAATGAAAACATAAAATTTATAAATAAAAATATTACTGAAAGGGCTCTATATGCATATCTTCGTAAAATGTGAGATAAATTTTTTCAGAGTAATTCGATTATCAGAAATACTTACTCCCTTCATATGCAGTCGAAGTTAGCAGAAATATCAAATTAACGGTGGATCGTAAAGTAAAAAAAAACGAATACATAAAATTTATAAATAAAAATATTCCTGTAAGGGCTCTATGTGCACATCATGGTAACATGCGAGATAACTTTTTTCAGATTAATTCGATTATCAGAAATACTTACGGACTTTATATTACGTCGAAGTTAACAAAAACGTCAAATTAACGATGAACCGAAAAATAAAAGAAACGAAAACATAAAATTTATAAATAAAAATATTCCTGTAAGGACTTTATGTGTACGTCTTGAGAACTCTGAGGTAACTTTTTTCAGAGTGATTCGATTGTCAGAAATACTTACGCGCTTTAGTTGAAGTCGAAGTTAGCAGAAATATCAAATTAGCGATGAACCGAAAAATAAAAGAAACGAAAACATAAAATTTATAAATAAAAATATTCCTGTAAGGACTTTATGTGTACGTCTTGAGAAGTCTGAGGTAACTTTTTTCAGAGAGATTCGATTATCAGAAATACTTACGCGCTTTAGTTGAGGTTGAAGTTAGCAGAAATATCAAATCAACGATGAACCGAAAAATAAAAAAAACGAAAACATAAAATTTACTAATAAAAATATTCCTGAAGGGGCTTTATGTGTACATCTCGAGAAGTCCGAGGTAACTTTTTCCACAGTGACTCGATTATCAGAAATACT
>NW_023998455.1:5285997-5286655 GCF_014805625.2 Glossina fuscipes
TAAATAAAAATATTACTGAAAGGGCTTTATGTGTACATCTTGAGAAGTCTGAGGTAAGTTTTCCACAGTGACTCGATTACCAGAAATACTTACGTACTTGATACGCATTTGAAGTTAGCAAAAATAACAAATTAACAATGAACCGAAAAATAAAAAAACGAAAATATAAAATTTATAAATAAAAATATTCCTGAAGAGACTTGATATGTACAAATTGATATAATGTGAGATAACTTTTTTCAGTGTAAACTGTTTTATAGATATACTTACTAACTTTATGTGCACCCGAAGTTAGAAGAAATATTAAATTAAGGATGAATCGAAAAAAAAAGAAACGAAAACATAAAATTTATAAGTAAAAATATTCCTGAAAGGGCTTTATGTCCACATCTTACTAAAATGTGAGAAAACTTTTTTCAGAGTAACTCGATTATCAGAAATACTTACAAGCTTTATATGCAGCCGAAGTTAGCAGAAATATCAAATCAACGATGAACCGAAAAAAAAAACGAAACGAAAACATAAAATTTATAAATAAATATATACCTGAAGGTACTTTATGTGTACATCTTGAGAAGTCTGAGGTAACTTTTTTCAGAGTGATTCAATTATCAGAAATACTTACTATCTTTATATGCAATCGAAATTACCAAAAATA
>NW_023998455.1:5286665-5317684 GCF_014805625.2 Glossina fuscipes
TCAGAAATACTTACTATCTTTATATGCAATCGAAATTACCAAAAATATCAATTTAACGATGAACCGAAAAATAAAATAAACGAAAACATAAATTTTATAAATAAATATATCCCTGAAGGAACAATATGTGTACATCTTGAGAAGTCTGAGGTAACTTTTTCCAAAATAATTCGATTATCAGAAATACTTACGAACTTGATATGCGATCGGAATTACCAAAAATATCAAATTAACGATGAACCGAAAAATAAAAGAAGCGAAAACATAAATTTTATAAATATATATTTTCCTGAAGAAACTTTTTGTGTACATCTTGAGAAGTCTGAGGTAACTTTTTCAATAGTGGTCGGATTACCAGAAATACTTACTCCCTTCATACGCAGTCGCAGTTAGCAGAAATATCAAAATAACGATGAACCGAATGAAAGAAACGAAAACATAAAATTTATAAATAAAAGCATTCCTGAAGGAACTTTATTGGTACATTTTGAGATCACTGAAGTAACTTTTTCCGGAGTGATTCGATTATCAGAAATACTTACACGCTTTATTTGAAGTCGAAGTTAGCAGAAATGTTAAATTAACGATGAACCGAAAAGTAAACGAAACGAAACCATAAAATTTATAAATAAAAATATTCTTGAAGGAGCATGATGTGTACATCTTGATAACACTAATGTAACTTTTTCAAGAGTGATTCGATAATCAAAAATACTTACTCTCTTCATATGCATTCGAAGTTAGCAGAAATATCAAATTAACGATGAACCGAATGAAAGAAACGAAAAGATAAAATTTATAAATAAAAATATTCCTGAAGAGACTTGATATGTTCAAATTGATATAATGTGAGATAACTTTTTTCAGTGTAAACTGTTTTATAGATATACTTACTAACTTTATGTGCACCCGAACGTAGAAGAAATATTAAATTAACGATGAACCGAAAAAGAAAAGAAACGAAAACTTAAAAATTATATATAAATACATTCCTAGGTGTACATCTTGATAAAATGTGAGATAACTGTTTTCAGAGTAATTCGATTACCAGAAGTACTTACCATCTTTATTTGAAGCTGAAGTTAACAGAAACATCAAATTAACGATGAATCGAAAAATAAAAGAAACGAAAACATAAAATTTATAAGAAAAATATTCCTGAAGGAACTTTATATGTACATCTTGACTGATGCAAGATAATTCTTTTGAGTCTAATTCGATTATCAGATGTACTTACCAGCTTTATATCCAGTTGCAGTTACCAAAAATATCAAATTAACGATGAACCGAAAAATAGAAGAAATGAAAACATCAAAGTTATAAATAAACATATTCCTGAAGTGACTTTATGTGTACATCTTGACTGATGCAAGATAACTCTTTTGAGTCTAATTCGATTATCAGAAATACTTACGCGCTTTTGTTTGAAGTCGAAGTTAGCAGGATTATCCAATTAACGATGAACCGAAAAATAAGAGCAACGAAAAGATATAAGTTATAAATAGAAATATTTCGGAAGGGAGTTTATGTATACATCCTGAGAAATATGAGTGAACTTGTTTCAGAGTAATTGGTGTACTGGGAGCACTTACCTTGTGAAACCGGAAGCAAAGACAAGATCAATAGAGTAACGAACAGAAATATATTAGTCATCTTTTCGCTTGTTTAGTTGAATCTTGGAAAAGAGGTGATGATTAATACAGAAAGTTATGCAAATTACGTTCTTTCACTCGTATAGTGCTTCAATTTTGAAAATCGTGCTATTTCAATTCAAGTGTTTAAACGCGATAAACTCTTCGTCGAATTTTTCCCGATTTTCTTTTTTCTTTGAAAAGTTTTTTTACGCCTGAGGTTACCGATAAATAATCAAAATAATTATAGATATGTAGTAAATGTGTGTCGAAGAAAAAAGGAACACAAGTACAAATGTAATTCAAATGCTTTTGTAGAATGCATACAAATCCACAAATCCTAAACGTTACGGCAATCCTTTCAAGAGATATGGGGGTATACTCGTTTTGGTTTTTTACCCGTAATGTATGTAACGCCTAAAAGGAAGTTCCGGAGGCGCTATAAAGTATATATATTTTTGATCAGCGTGAATCTCTGAATTGTTTGTACCATGTCTGTGTGTCTGTAGGATGTTTGTAAGGCGGACTCTCCTGATCGCATTAAAATTTTGCAGAAACACTTGAAGTTGATGCACACAGGTTGGTATGTAATGGGCCAAATCGGTCGGAGCAGAAGCTCCCAGCGTAAATTGAACGCAGCCCCGTTTTTCTTAACAAAAATTTGTGGGCTTTTGCTTGTTACTCCGAAATTCTTAAAGTTAGGAAGGTGAAATTTTCCACATTTACTCTGCGAAGCACTCTTCCCTTTACTTGCAGAAATGGAATAAATCGACCATGCCCACACAAAGATAAAAATGATAAAAAAATTTTTCACTTTTTTGAATGTGTTTTTCTCATAAGGCAATCAACACAGAATGTTTAAAACCATTTTGTACATTTCTCAAATATAGATATATGAACCGCCCAAACCGGATTAATTCTAAAATAAAAATGGTGGACACCACCACCTGGTGGATTCAATTTTCTTAGTAGTACCAGCGATGTGTTGTGAGGACCCTAAGTTATCCCTCCTTTTGGCCTCACGGGTTCTCCGCCTCTGGTGAGGGGAAGGTAGTGCTAGGATTAAGTTAGTAATAGGGTAAGTTAAAATAGTAGTAAGAATAGGATAGCGATAGGGATAGGTTAAGATGGAAATAATATAGAACAGAATAGATTCAGGTAGAAATAGGAATAGAGTAGGATAGATTAAGGTAGCCGTAGGGATAGACTAAGATAGCGATAGGGATAGGATAAGATAGAGGCAACATAGAATAGAATAGATTAAGATAGCAGCAGGGACAGGTTAAGATTGAAGTTTAGTTAAGTTAGTCGGGTTTAGACTCTTGCAGAGGAAAGTCTCGTTTTGAGAGGCGGTCGCGAGTAAATATAAATTTTCTTGCGCTTTCCTTCCTCCCTGGGCCGCTGAGCTGCCCCCCTCGTAGGAGAGGGACGAAAAGAATGCTAGATTCGTCCCCCGCAAAATATAACTTTCTTACTCGTGTTATTTTCGGTTTAAAAGACTAAGAATTATAAATGTTATACACTGACAAAAAAGTTGACCAAAAGAAACAGAAGGGTAGTATTGCACGCCAAATTTTGACTTGGTATCTCACAAAAATTCATTGCAAAAATAAAACCATTAACTTAAGAATCACTTGGCGTCAAAAGATCAGATCTTAGATTTTCAAAGCAATAGACCATAAAACTGGACCTTGAATAGCAACGAATTAGTGATATAGGGTTGTTGAAGAGAATCTGAAAAAAGAAGGCGTAAAGCCATCAAGAAGAACGCACAAAGATAAGAAATACAACAAAATGATTAATTTTTTAAGAGACACTCTACGTATGCTTTTTCTTCGTTTCCAAAATGAAGAAATTATTTAGCCTTAGTTTTATGTAGTTTTAGCGAGGGATGTTAAGTATAAATAACAAAGTACGTTTGTACGTTCGTTAAAAAAAAGTTAAATCTGTTGTAGGTAACTAGTTACATGGGCGGAGGATGTTGTTGTTATTTTGTCGGACAAAAATTGTGCTTGTGAATTGTTTTTCAATCTGATAAATTTTCCATTCCACACCTTTGCTTATTTTGTTTTAAATTTTTCTTTTAATTTTTATGGACGGAATGTAAGGGCTTAAACTTTCGCTAAAAAATCCACCACGAGAGCGAGTGCGAATGTTAATACCTAAACATTCATGCTCATTTATGCCAACTCGTTCTCAATTTCTTCTATTTTTGGAAACTTTGCATGTTCCTGATACCTTATAAACATACGATGCACTTAATGTAGCCGCGAGTATTGATTGATAAGTGTTCAAGTATTCTTCTTGGTACTTCCTCCCGATACACTTTTACCCGTAGTGAAATTAATTTCTATAGCATTCTTTACGTAACTAATCACTTTCGTCATGACAAGCATATTGAATTTATCAATCGATCGATCGACGCGCATTTTTTACGCAGCTAAGCGAATGTGTTCGGATCCGGCGAAACGATTTTTGAATTCGTGAATTGTTCGATGTGATATGGAACTGTGACTGTGTTTTTCACCCGGCGGGACAGCTAAGTAAATCTAAATGGTAAAAACATTCACTTCGTTACCCGATTTGCGTCTTTGTGCAAGGGCCTTTCCCATGTATTAACTAACGCAATTCGCAAATATTCACTTATTACACAACACATGCACGATGTTGATGCATAAATTCGTTGAGAAAATCATTTGTCCAGTTGTGAGTTATTGACAAGGTCGTACAGTTAGTTCGTGCTGCTCACATTAATGTAAAAAACTCACTTCGTTCACAAATGCATTTCTTTACAAATTCGCGGCGTTTTCGGAAATAAAAATGTGAGAGGTGAAGTACTTGACCTCTTCAAAATATAACGAACACCAATGATTATCTTCCTTAGATGATCTTTCTAAGATGATCATCTTTCGATTCAGTCGCTATCCAAGTTCAGTGATTGCCTAAATACTTTTTAAACGTAATTTATTTTTAGCTTTAATTCTAAGGCTGACAATTTCTGTATTATTTCATACGAACCTTATGTGTTTGTGTATATATTTAATTTCAAATTTCAATGGTCAGTTGAACAGCACTCATCTCTTTACAACCCACAGCAATTGTTGTCCATAGAACGTATTCAGTTGCTGCGAATGTATGTTACTCACAGAAGAATTTAAAATGACTTATTAATCGATTTTAAATAATTTTCTATCCGCCTTTCCACTTTTAAGGATTTCAGTTTGGATGAACATTAGCCGAATTTTTAAGAAACCAAATTCCAAAAACAATAAAGAAGATTATGGTCTGGCAAGGCCAATCATTAAATAATCTACACCATTTCGCCTAGTGCAGTATTTGTATTTGTATTTCATATAATAACGGAATTTCTTTAAAATTTATTTCTTCTCTACTTCGCCCTATACAGCAGCTGAAGTTAAAGAGAGAAATTATGAAAGCAGAGAAAAATCCAAAGTGCGTGTTTTTACAAACGAAATGCAACTAAAATAAATCAACAGCCGAATTCAATTAACTCTTAGAAGTAAATCTTATATTAATTATTATTAAAAACTAATATAGAATATTTAAGAAGAACTAAAGGAAAAACAACAATAATAATAAATAAATAATAATTCATGTATAAATATATAAGTGTAATACTTGCTGCCGCCATTTTGAGACATTTTGGTGAAATTTCGTACACTGACATGTTTTGACGCAAAGACGAACGGTGTAGATGGCGCTTCGGAAAATTTTTTTAAAATAAGTCTTTACAAGAAAGAAAGATACCTTTTGAGTATATTCGCGTCGAAAATTATATACAATATTTCAGCACTCTAAATAGCTGTCAAAAATTTGGTTTAAATAGGGCAATGTTTTGATTCCATTGCCATACAATCGCTCCCACGGAAAGTGAACCTTTAAAAGGGCAAAAAGTGCTAATATGCAATATTTTTAATGAAAATTCGTTCACAATAATAATTTGGCATGCAAATTAAGTTTGACTAAGAGTTTCCCCTCGTATTCACTCTGCTGCTCACACATCCCCACAACAAACTGCAATACCAGCGAGATCTAAACATTCCCACACTCACCCGGGACTTGGCTATCACAAACATATCCCAATTTAGCAAACTAATAAAATGTGTAATTGTTTTTTAACGAATAGCCATCTAGCCTTGTCCTCTATACGTGTAACATTATAACAGCCAGAAAGAAGTGTGGAGAAAGAAAGAGATAGAGAGTCGGCAGTCTGCGTCGTATTTGCATGATCGGTAAGTCTTATATATTTACCAACCACACCACTAGATACAGCTTCGACCAAACGCCACTCGTAACTAATATATGTTCTAGATTTAGAGGCACTAGAGATTGAACCCAGATACGCTAACTTGGTAGCCATGGTAGCCCAAGGCTCATGTACGCTTCGATCGTACTTAAATAAAGATTTGGATAAAATAGTGTGAAGTGAACTGAAAAATTACGATTCGATATAAAAACTAAAAATACAATGGGGTGTAATACAATTTTTCTCTAATGACACGTTTGTCTTCTGATACTTGCTATAAATTAAGGACTGAGGAAATTTTATACATAAATTAGGCAGCTAACTAACTAAAAAGTAAAAAATGAGGACAAAGCTTACGAAGACGAACATGGATAGCATAATAAAGGAATGTATCTCCCATATAAAATGTAGACAAAGGGGGTTTTTTTGTCATATAAAAGATCACTGGCGTATATCTGATGAAAAAATCGTAGACTCAGCCTATTGCGATTTTCTTACATACATAACGAGCATTTCCCTTAAAATTATTTTAAACAGCCTTAAAAACTTGAAAGTGTAGTGTTTCGTCCAAAATTTTTCTTACACTAACTTTGGTATTTTAGCATGGTACATATAAGTGACGGATCCTAATCATCCCAATTAAATTACGGTTTAGGGATAGCATTTACACTACTGATCCTTCATAGTTAGAGGGCGATAGAAATACGCAATTTTGGTAAGCACCCACCTAAGTTTTTCTGATAGAATATCAAAAGACCAACATCATTTCATTGTTGTTCATGACAATATCCCATCACGTGCGGCTAAAAGCAGCTCCCGCCAGGTTAGAAGTTCTCGAATGGGAAGTCCGTAAGTAGATAGTGCGCCCTACTTACTAAGACTCTTCTTTCGATTACCGCATGTTTACATCCATACTTGGCCTAGTTTCTAAGCAACGCTTTCGTTCGTGTCAGGTTGTGACGAATGGGCTAGTAACAAAAGGGGGCGAATTTTACTGGGATCTTATCAATAAATAACGAACAACAACAAGAGCCATAATTGTAAAGAGAAAGAGAGTCCGCCGAAAACACGACAGCATATTTAAAACTGAACTAAATATGGGTTAATTCTAAAAAGAATATGGTATTCACCACGATTAATGTTTTCTTACTAATTCCGATAGTAGATACTAGCAATATAGGTATCAAAATAAACGAACTTGGAGAGTAGAAGGCGAAATTAAAGTTTGGCTTATTTGTATTTTATGTTGGAAGGCTTTACTTCGCAGATAGCAATTAGCAATTATTTTTTATTCATACATTAAATATGTATACGTTTATGAAATATGTATATATAAAAATAATTTTAAGCAAAATATAGTATTAAACGAGGTGTGGACTAGTAGAAGCGAAGTTGAATGTAACGTTCCTTATAAGTAATCCAAAAAAGAAGATTTCTTTGATAGCGTTTGGAGCTTTACTGCTTGAAGTCTTGTATAGCATGGTTTCGTTTAACACAAGCTTTTGTACGAACGTTTCTACCGCGTCTCTAGGGGGTTATCTACACGTAATTTTGGGAAATATCTCCCTATGAGAAATTAAAATGTTTTAAAAGTGTTTCCATTATATTTATTTTGTTTGGACTCAACGTTGTTTTCTCTCGCTATTTCGTAAAGCTTTGACATACTTTGTAAAGAAGACCTTTTTACACGGCGCCTCTTCATCGCATAATATAAATTTTCACATTTTCAACATGTTGCCAAATATTGTTTTATTAAACAACAACAATAATTAGTCTTTTACACAGTTTCTGAATATTTTTTTGCTTCGGTGCTTTTCCCTACAGTCTTTATTTTCCAATATACATTTATTTCATATAGTTTATCGTCTGCCTCTTTGCCCTGATTTTACTGTTACTCACATCAAATGTTTTTTGAAATAAACAAGAGATTTAAAAAAAAAAAAATATCTTGCAGTTTTTAATTTGCTTTACTAGCACACACGATATTCAATTTCAATTTAAAAACACATGACTTTAATGTCTTCAACTCACTTAATGCCTTTGTTACCGCAATGTAGTTAATGATTACGCACAGAAGGAAAAAGTAAGAAAAACCAAATCCAATACACGATTAAAACTTTCCCAAGCGAAAACTTTATATATACATAGATGTATATATACTTGAAATCAATTTGACACACGTTATAGGAGGTAACGGTTTTCAATTTTTACAATTTTAAATGCTGTGTGGTTGCAAAACACCGCAGATCCATGAAATTTTCAAAACTTTTCGAAATAAACCGAATAACAAGGTGTGAAACAACGGAAAATGTTGAAATTCGTCACGTTCAAGAATGGCCCTTGAAAACGAAAGGATTGATTAACTCATATGCAGCTGACTGTCATTCTCTCTCTTCTTTCTCCCTCTCTCCGTAGTTGTACTGTTAAGATGTATGCTTTCTTGTTCCTAAGCTATTTCTATGACAATAAGTTTATCACGAAATAGGATTTGGTTTTACCAATCGGAGCAAATCAAAAAATCAGTAACGTCTTTTGCAAAAGCCCATGAACAAAAATCTCAAATACATTTATCCATACGATAGTGCGTATGATGGGTAAATAAATTCCTGTGTATTTATTAGGTTACGTTTTATGTTGTTGGCAATTTTCTATAAGCAATGCTGCCATATACTTAAACTATAGTAAGAAAATAGCGTGGTTACGCCTACTAATCATGTTCCGTTTGCAATACTGTAAGATACTCCTGAAAAAACCAAAAAACCTAAAAGTAAAACGATTGCTTAAGAATACGTAACGTTTGTAGCACTGTAAGATATCTGCAATAGAACTGATTTATCGGATTTACTCCAAAATGTAAATTTTGTAAACAATAATAAGCAGTAAAGCATGAAGCGTGCCTAAACGTTCGAGCTGAACGCTTTTGCGTAAATAACTCGATTGCTTTGCTGCAACGCTTCCACTTACAGCACCAAAGAAATTGATAAGAAATTGATAAGAAATGTTTTAAAGTAGAGCGTAAAGTAGCGTAATATATATATATATACCTATACGTGAACAATCGCGGATATATCCTTCTTTTGGCAGGTGCTTGTGTCGTTCACAAGCGTACGAATTGATATTACTGCGCTTCGTTAAATTGAAGTTAGTGTCCGTCCTTCGAAAGGAGGAAAACAGAAAAATCCATTTACTTATATTTGGAAACTACTCCAGCAGCCTTGCCGGAAAGTGTTTTTGTTGCTGCTGATACATCTGGTTTTTTTTCTTTTAAATGGAAATTTGAATGAACACAACTTTTTGGTGTTTAACCATCTAAATATATATCACAAATGTATACGTAATGATCCGCCCGTCTATGAATGTGATTGCTCATGATAATGCACTTTCGAAAATGCTTTTGTTGTGTCATTTTGTCAAGTCCTTTCGCTACAAACTACAGTTAGTCTCCGCTTGACGAGTATACAAATACGGCGATAAAGAGTTCGGCATCTCTATCTCTTAATATTATTCGCTATAATTTATTAAAATTACTTTTCTTTACTGTATGTGCCTTTATTTCAATACATGTTTAATGTTTTTTTGCAACACTTTTCACAAAAATAACATTTTTAACTGCATCGAGTCATCGGTATTAAGAAATAACACAGTTAGGCTTTTTATCTATAAAGCAATGCGTAAAATCAAATCACTCCAGAGGAGATAATACATATCGGGAAGCAGGTCAAAAGAATAGTAAATGTGTACGTCACCTACTGAGATGAGAACTCCAGAAAACTCTGGGTACAGTTAGGGAGATCATTATAGAGTGAAAAGAATATGGACAAGATGAACTTGTGTGGCACCAGATAAGACAAGAACAAGGCGAGAAAGACAAGAATTATAAAGCGTCCTTTGAAAACAATCATTCAAACAACTTTCAAACCATGAAGCCAGGCACGTCAATTTAAAGATTAATAAATTGTGATCTGACCAGCCTGCAATAATGAAGCGCTCACAGGAATCAACCGTGGTTACGTACAACTAGGTTTCTCCAACACTTCCTTCATTCATATTTTTCCCGTTTACTCTCTAACTTCATTTTCGAAGATACGCTCTATGAACTGACAACATTTTATGTCAGGTTACAGTGACCGTCCGGAGAATTGTTCGGTGAAAATTACTTTTATAACTGATCAAGAATATATACATTTTATTGAGTTTCTCAAGCTTCCTTTTGGGTATCACGTTATGGAAAAAAAACAAAATGAGCATACCCCCATCTTACAGTGGTGGGTGTAAAAAATGAAAAATAAGAAAACTTGTATGCGTTACAAAGTGCAATTAAAATTTAAAAAGATTGGAGCAATAACCCTTGATTATTGCTGAAGACGTTGAATAAATGTCTATTTAAATGCTTTTGTTGTATTTTCCTACAAAGTTCAGCCAAGATAAATGATTTAAAATATAAACAAAAAAGAGAACAATCGAATTGAAAAACATGTAAAATATGTTGTATCTGGATTGACCTCACATTGAAGTTTTCGCGATTACTTGATCTAGAAAAGAAAGTGAAGGCATGAACGAAAAGAAAAGTTGACGAAAATAACGACATTCAGGCGGAAAAAGATAGAGATTACAATGCTCGCAGCGACGAACATTTGATGTCATATGTGTATTGTGTAAATAATAATGTATTTTGAAATGCGAAAATGTCTTCCTGTAAAATTGTTCTGCGTGTAACGGTAATTTCAAAAAATTTAATATGATATACATATAATATTTAAAATAGAAAGTAATCGTACATGTACACAAGCAATATTAGATTTGAATAAAATAAGAATTTCATGTTGTCTGAACATTATCTGTATACCTGGTGGGGCTGGTAATTAGTCGCCTGATTTATGCCGGGGTAAACTCGTCAGTTGCAAGGGTCCAAGAAATTCATATTTTTTGGGATATTTTCTATCTGGAATTTTCTCTTTTACTTACGCTTCCACCTCGGATGGGACATAAGCTTCTTGTGACTTAATTCAAAGCACTAAATTTCATACGATCATCAATAAAAAACACACAAACGAAAACATTAAGTTTTCACGACGTAAATGTAATTATTGCTAAAGGACTTTGAAAGTATATTCCGAACAAGGGGCATAAAATGTTAATTATTAAATAATGATCGTTAAAGAGTCGTGTCCTTCTTGATAATAATAATTATGTTCAAGCGAGACACGATAACATTTTTCAATGACATTATATTACCTACGATGCCATATAAACGTATAGATAGTATACTAATTTTCTTTTCCCATAGGCGTAATAAAGCTTTAAACTAAATTAGTTAAACTGAAACGGTTCTCGTCCTTTTCACTCATGCTGCGTGCGAACATTATTTAGTCGAGTGAAAAGTTTAGTGCTATTTTTGAATTTTTTACCCGTAAAAACCCCAGTACTTTCAACATCACATATGGATACAGAGAAAATTCTTTAGATACGCCTGTTTGTAATCTCTCTTAATGCGATCAAATACGGGTGTTAGATCAAGCTAGCAAGTTTGTGAAAATTTTTTATTAATTTCAATGTACCATCATTCACGTTTCCTTTGAAATTTATGTCAAAGGTTTACCAAAGAATATTTTGAAATAATGTTTCATTTCTTTGACAGAATATGTTTGTTATATTTATCGTTTATTTTACTTTATTTGTAACCATACAATATTTTGTTGCTGGACAATGCAATCCAGACAATTCGACCTTCAACCAATCTCTTGCTCTCGCCAAGTGTACAGAGAAGGACAAGCACGAAACTCTTCTCGCGGGCGTTATAATAACAGATAATTTCATATTAACGGCCAGCAAATTGCCAGCTGACGGGATTCCATGTGTGATAACTTACAATTTGGATGGAAAACACAGAGAACAGACTACAGAGAGCTTGGGAATACGAATTTATCTAAGCGAGCAAAACATAGATCCTAATTCATTACCTCAAGTACAACTTCTGGAACTCAACCCACCAATAATCTTTGAGCTTCCGGGATACATACCCGATATTATATTAGCGGAAACGATGAAATTAGCTAAACGACGGCCTAAAATACGTGAAAACGCTACCTTGCATACGATTCGTGAAAAAGATAATCAATATGATGTAGTGCAGATGGAGGTAAAGTTTGCAAGTAGAGTGGAGTGTGAAAAAGAAAATGAACACTTGCATCCACATGTCTTCTGTATAACGATTGTGGAAGGTGGGTGTGATGGGTGTAAAGATGTAAAGGCGGGCTCAGCACTTGTACAAAATGATGGTCTAATCGGCATAGTAAGCGAACGACAAAGCTGTGACCCTTCTAAGATGATATTATGCGCTAATGTCTACGAAGTTCGTAAGTGGATTGAAAGTAATGTAAATGTTGGTGGTTTCTGGCCATGGTCGTGGGCTGGCAATGGAAAGTTATTAAATTGTTGGTTGTTTTTGTCAGTAAATTTCTTAATTACATTTTGGTAGAGAAAGCTATTAACCTTTCAGCTTTTTTTCATCTACAATTTATCGTATTCTTGTAAATTTGTTATTATCATAAATTCCAGTGTAATTTTTCGTTATAAATACACGTCAATAATAATAAAAAATATTTCGAAAACAAAACAAACATTTATAAATTAAAAAACATTATTGCTAAGAGATCCCACAATAGTATTCTGAACGGAAGTGAATTTTTGAAGTAGATTATGTTTGCCGGACTGACTGTTGGTTTTGCGTTCTTCAAAAATCAGAATATCTGGTCAATGGATTTTAACATTTAAATGATTAATATGATCATTAGTGATCAGAAATCATTCGCGGTAAACTATTGTTGCGTGTCGTGTACTGTCGACACTGAAGAACAATCAAATTCAAAACCGAACGTCTAGTGAAAACTTCAGACAACAAAATGATGTTCGCCCAGGAGTCGCCCTTTTGACTTTATTTGATTTCAATTAAAATTCCCAAAACACGTCGTCACTGAATGTCGGCCTAATCCTAACTTACCATTACCTGTCATATTGCGAACTATAATTTAAATCGAAACAAAAGCATATGTGTGATCGAAACGAAGGTACGATCTTGACTCATCACATTCTTTTTGCTTCAGCTGCAATATTTCTTTCCGCCAACTTGCTAGAGATAGTCTTAATTTTGAGTTTAAATTTATGCAATTAGCTGCTCGATGTTTGAGTAATTAAAGTATTGGAAGAGATATTAATTTGTTTTTCAAAACTTCTTATTGGCTCATTTCACTGTTGACATCGTCCGGCACTCGTCTTAAATATTCGTATTTTGATGTTGCTCATTCTAATATTCATATTTTCATATCTAACAATTTTCTCATTTGGGTATCAATTTAGTTTATTAATCAATAATAATAATTGTTAATGTATATTGTTATACAATTATAATGGCTACTATTATAATTAATAGTAATGAGTTAATACATCTATAATACATCTTGCGGCACAATTACATACAACATATGGATAATAATTATGGAATACAATTTTGGATGAAGACAAAGACACAGGCACAATTATAAATAACAAATAATTCATAGATTATAGAATTCATAGATATTAATAGCCATCTTAAGTCCCCACAGGCTTACAGCCGTTTCGGTAGGTAGTTCGATAATTTTGACGGCATTAAGAGAGAATAGCCTTGGAGATACTGTACTGTTATGGTCAAGCAGAATCAGATTGATCGCCCGTTCAGATCTAGCGAACACCATTTTGTCATATAAATATGCTAGTGTTCGTGTGTAGATGAGCTTGCGTAGAAACTCTAAATTCCTAATACGTTCATACTTCAAATATGGGACACATGAGTAAATATTTGGTCACTCCTAATTTTCTGATGGTAAGGACAGAAGAGGAAGTAAATTACGGCTTCCTCAAAACGTTATGGCTACGCATAATAGTAAAACTGTCGTGATCGACAGCACTCAAGCGGAAGTTCAATCACGACCGCAGATTGGTAAGGTCACTCAACGTCTTCACCGGGCATCCTAACAGGACGCTAGGAATAAGAGTGTCAAAGTGAAATAAAGATGGGTCCAGTTTTCCCAGAATGCAACTTCAAACTGATAGAATCAGATCATAGCACGATGTGATCTTCCTTTACACGCTAGAACAGGTCATCCACTATTCCGTACGGACACAGAATGTCGTTTTGTCCGTCGCCGGCATATAAGCGAACGCAAAAATATCTTCTGATAATGCTATTCAAATTCAAGGACACCGATTAGATAAATTTTTCGAAAACCCACCACAATAGTCTGGATAATTTTGTTGTCATTAGTTTTCTTTCAATTTCTTCAATACCTTCATCACACATGCACATCTTAAATATCAATTGATTTGCAGGAGCTTTGAATGTTTCTATCAAATATAAAGGTGGTAGCTTCATTTTTGCGACCAGCGGAGTATTTGCTAATTCTTCAGAGAGAGAGAGAGAGAGAGATCAGTCTTTGCTACTGGTCAAAAAAATGCGTACTCTGTAGGGTTTCTAAAGCTTGCTCTTGTGTGTTACAGGCATTTTGACAAAAGGATTAACTTTCTGTAACATCGCATTATTATCGAAAAATTCGAAGTGCTCATGTGAAAATAAAAAATGAAAAAATTATAATGAAAATATGAGTTAAGTTAAAGTTAAGAAGGTGTGAAATCGCATCAAATTAAGAATAAAACCTCGCAGTATTCAATTCGCAGTAAATAATCAAATGTTTAACACTGTTCCCGTTCGCGCCTGCATCCTTTATGTAGATACAGTGCCACTGAAGACTTTAAGAGTTGTAAGAGTTTTTTCCATTTGCAGCAACGTCACCACTATTGCTTGGCAGCATAATGTTTGCTTAGCGCAAGAAGCCCTTTCATACACAGGATGTGAAAGAGACGGTTCTATTATGGACAAAAGAGATCATATGCATGTACGATGGGATGTTTTTCATGTTAACCTTTTGTGTTTAGTATTTTTGCTATTTTTATTTCTAACATTCGCACGTTTTTAGGCCGTCTATTGTGTTTTAGCATATGAACGAATGGGTTTTGTTTAATGCTTACAGTAGCCACTTTTTTTTCATCTTAACGGTAATGCGTTATTGTTATTTTGCAGGCAAAATTTCTCGATAACGTTCAGCTCTTATGTAGGCCTTGGGATTCATTAAACTTGTTGAAATGTTGTAGTTGTTACGGATTTAGTCAAAAAAAAAAAAAAAAAATCGTGTTATCTTCGAGGATGGACATAAAGCTACGCTACGGAGCGTGCCGGCTATCATATACGAAATGATACTGAAACATTCGCTTTGTTCGCATTTATGACGACGTCAGGATAACATTTATAGTATATAGGCTTTGTTAGCTACAGCAAGAAGTCTTTTCACCAGTTTTTATGGTTTAGTTTATATATCATAATATTCGCTTTATCATGCAACAGAAGCGTGCAATAAGGAACAATGATACATGGTGTTAGCCACGATGGAAAAAAGAAAAATGAATTCTCTGGTTATGGCCGATCCAAGGTTCGTTTCGCTTGTGTTTCACATTAATGAAATTATAGAAGTGTAATTAGCAATGGAAAGGGAGCAAAACATTTTTGTGGATTTTCTATTTCACATAAAGACGCTAAGATAAATGTGGGATCTAAGATGAGTTTATTGCACGTTCTCGTTAAATTTTCACGTTTTCATTTCCCTTTTTAACTAAAACAGCGTTTTTACACCTATCACAAAGCGTGATTGATCAAAACATTGCAACGCCTAGAAGGAAGCATCAGAGACCCCACAAAGCCTATGTATTCTTGATCAGCATCAAATCCTAAATCGATCTAAGTATGTCCGACTGTCCGCTTGTGTAATGTCTGTTGTCCTGGAAGTTTTTTCAAACATAAAGTATAGAAACCCTTGGCCAGTTTCAAATTGGGGAATGCACCTAAACAAGTCCGCCTGTTTGTCCAGCCGTCTGTCTCTTTGAGCAACTTTGCAGTATTTGCGATAAACATTCTCCCGTTAGCGAAAATTTTTAATTTTTAATTAATTTCAGACGAAACGAACGAGCGAACAATTTTGTTGATGATACAAGCAAAGGCGGGATTTTCGTCGCTTAATAAAAACAAAAGTGGTCTTGCTTAAACAGCTCTAACTTGGACACTAATAGTCGGAATATCATCGATACTATCTAAAAATCATACGAACTTGCAAACAGTGGCAATATAATCATGCAAACTTATTGAGTGATGTAGTATATAATTAATTAAATTTAATACAAAATTTTTCGTTGCTATTAAAACTTTCGTTTAATTTTTCAATGACTAAATATAAAATTTGTTTTTAAGGTTTTTTCTCTACAAAATAAATGAAAACTTGTTACTATATCACACAGCCGTCACTATTTACCAGAAGAATAGGAAGAAGAAAAATTATAATTTTGTTTTGGTTTTGTGGAAATTAAAAAAAAATGTTCGTTTAAAGCAGCCCTAGCCAGACAGAACACAATCGACAAAGCGAGAAAAAATACCCTTCAAGTCAAGTTTTCAAAATATGAAAATAAAGCTAAATAGGAGCTGGGTTTTCTACAATATGCTAACTAACAAAAGGTGAGTTCATAACAGATAATCTGTTCTATTACATCTTTTCATGAAATACGAATCGATTTAGAAAACATGTTGACGGCGAGCAGTTAATCGTCACAGAGGCGGTTATTGTTTTTTTTCTGTTTTTTTCTTTGGTTCTTTGGCTTTGTCCAGTGTCCGATCTTGCTTGTAGATACTCGGTCAAGTGGAGTGATTCTTACAACACTTTCAGGCGGTGGTTGATCGGATAATTGAAAACCTTGGTTAACCGTTTCCGTTTTTCAAATTATTCGCTCCATGATATTTTCTATTTTCGTTGAAAGAGGCGATTAGGTTGGACTTATACAAACTTTAATAAACAAAACATTGAGTATTATATATATATCAGCTTGTTACAAGTAATAGGTCATAATTTCAATAAAAATGAAATAAATTTCTCTCTTCGTTCGATCGCGAATCTCTCTATACCTCAAAGACTAAAAGTTTAATTTTAACTTTTCCTTCCTTCCAAACTTTTAAAATTTCTGGCAAAAGACCGATGAGAGGGTGTGAAATAAAAATCACCGGTGCCTGCCCGCATCGGCCCAAAGCATTATAAAATTTCGTTACGTGACCTCTGATAAACGCTTATGAGTTCTATATCTTTCGCTTACTTAAAAAGAACTTGTCGAGATGCTCGTTAAGTATCAACTATCACTCGCCAAGGAACGTTTAAAAACTGCTCTCAACTCTTATACATAGTTTTTATTATCCAGATGAAAGCATTTGTGAAGCTTTGAGAAAAACGAGTGCAAACAATTTAATGCGCATGCATCTGTAAACTTTTTCTCTGATTAGATAAAAAGAGAAGCAAGAGAAAATTGCCGGTTATCAACAATTGTTTATATTTTAGTGAATATATCATAGGACGATATATAGATGCAAATGTCTTTGCTGTAACAAAGCACACACAAGTAAAGGCATCAAGAAAACATTAATGCGCACCAATGATGATTTAGCTTTTCATCTTTCAGTTATTTTAGGAATTATTTTCATAATGCGGGCAGATATTGTTTTAAGAAAGTCAAAAGAGGCAAAAAGATACCTATGAACACTGAATTGTTGATTCTCAGACAAGCTTTCCATTTATTTACTTGACTAAAGTTTCACTTATTGTGATTCAGTTTAGCGCTATACGTCGATTCATCCATTTGCTTGAAGTAGCGAAAATTTTACCAAAAATTTAAACCTGATAAATAAATCATTGCGTTAGCCAAATCAACTTTCTACCCACACACACTCGCTAAAAGCAAGCAATGTTTAGTTGTTTTTTTTTGTTAAATTCTCAAGTCTTAGGAAAGTTCGTGTCCTCCTCCCCACTTCCATCATTCTCTGTGCCACTCTTTCGGATTTTCTTTTTATCGTTCAATGTTTTTTTTGTTAAAATCGAAAGTTGAAATTTTTGCACTTAACATTTGTTTCAAAAGATATATATATGTATATATATACATAAATACATAATCGTGGTTGTCTTTCTTGAATTTAGGCAGAAATTTTTGCCTGCCATACATTTGAAACTTTATGTCAATATCTACAGCAGTTGATGGGTTACGTTTGCTTGTATTCCTACAAAAAAAGTCAAAATTTTCGATTTCTAGGAAGACTTAGCATGGAGATTGAATCGAAATTTACTTCAACAATCTTAAGAAAGGCTTTTCGTGATAGCACAAAGTTAAGAGCAAATTTTTGCGATTAAAAAACCATTAAAAAAGCATTTAAACTGGGGCAAAGATGGTGAACATTCTAATTGCCTTCCGGCAAAAGCCATATCAACAAAGTTATGGATGTGGTGTTAAACATAATATGTTAACAATATGTTCACAAACGCTTTAAGTCTTAATTCGGATAATTCAGAAGAGAAGATTCATTTACTCACTGCCCATTGCAGGTATGTACTCAATATATAACTCCAGACATCTTCAAGTTCATAATGCAATCTGTCTTTTAAAAGTATTTCCCCTCAATAATGAAAGATTAATCAGGAAACATTTACTACAACTAATTCAATTATTATCTGTAAACTTTACAGTGAACTAACCAGAATGAAAAAATTTACGCTATATGTTGCGCATATGTGCCAACGAAAACGTGCATTTTCGTATTAACAGTAGAGGTTTATATTCATGGACAAAGGACACAACCACAGGTATTCAGTTACGGAAGGTAAGAAAAACAGTGAGGAATGGCAATCGATAGTACATTTAGTTTAATGTACATACAATGCAATTAAATACTAACGATAGACGGAAGGGAAATTTTATATTGCAAACAGAAACCCTACAAATTATTACAAACATATTGTTGAACTTTTAATTATATACGTACGCGAGAAGCTTTACTCCGAAATTAAACAAAAATTCAGATGAGTACCTGGACTTGTTTTGAAGCGTTTTTGAGTAGTTCCATACGAATAGGAAAAATGATCGCATGCTTTATTACATATTTTTATTAGCCACGAGTTTTTATGTTCCTTAACGCATTGCTTGCTAAAACTTTACAAAATTCTGCCAAATTTTTTTAAATATAATAAACACCGCATCGAATTTTACATCTGGATCTAGTATAGTGCGAAATAATATATATATATATATCTGATAGGTTATGTAAGTTTAGCCAACGTTCATAAAAAAAAAAGAAAAATGGCAAATTCACATGTTAATCAGAAAGGAGAATAAACCATGCGGACATTCTTTGCTACCATCGAAACTGGAGCAATAAATTATAGATTATTCTTCTGGTACATGATAGTTCTGCTAATTGGTCGAAAGTTTCATTCAGAATTCTCAAAGAAACCTATATTCACCTCGGGACACATTTTGAATAGTCGTTGTCTTCAAGCTTTATTATACACATTACCGAAGGATGAGTGATGTATTCATTCTGTCAAAACGTTTCCAACGCTCGGAAAGAAGTTTCAGAGACACAACCATATAGATCTATTCTGAACCGGTTTAAGCATGTCCGTTCGCCATTTGTATAGCGTCTGTTGTAAACATTCTCAAGGTTGCAAACCAGTGGAAGGGCACGCGCATAGTACAGCGCAAAGTAAAGACACTTTCACAAGGTTTTTTAATTATTATTCATAAACTGCAGCAGATGAATGCGCAAGAATTTCGCAGTGGCCTAAACTTTTCAAACTTTTTCTTTCGATAATGCTTCTTCCATTATGTAAACATAATTTGAGTTCTTTACGCTTTGAATATGTTAACTGTTCTAGTATAGATCATATATTGAGCATATTGAGTCGCAACAGTAGCAGAATGTTTATGCGCGCCGTCACATATACGTTGTAAGCCAATCTCTCGAAGTTATCCATAAATTGAAATATCATTATCTATTTGGTGACTATCGCAAACGATTCATTCACGATACATTTTACCTGACTTGATTGTTATAGTAGTCTGCTTACTGGCACTAACACTACTTATGCAGCATATTCACGAATGTGTACAAAGTTAACTAAAGCCATTGCTTTGTATATTTTCTCTAGAACTTTTATGTATGCAGACATGCAGTATTTTTTCACTCCTAAGCATCCATGAATGCATTCATGCTGTTGAAGGATACGATTTTTACTATGTGCAATTACTTGTCGGAAACAAATACTTATGCCTTTTTTGCTTTTTCTCTTTATTGAGCTGAAAGTTAGCTCTATGTACATTAATGTAAAATAGATTTACGCTATGAGACTGTAAGCTGTGGTTTCGTTTGTGCCAGCAACAAATCGCAACAATATATCGAGATGATATAGTGATACCGTTTTGTTAAAACATCAGACTGTCGGCATTGTTTATTGTTTAGTGTTTATTGTGCAACTTACATTGTGTATAGTGGTCAGTTCAGAGGAACTTAGGGTCAATTATTTCGTCCATTCCATTTTATATTTTCAGAAAATGCTGTAATTATCAGCAGTACTGCATCAGTCAACTCATGTAATTTATTGTTAAAAATAGTGAGAATTTGTTTCATGTTAAATTTTAAATAATAAATCAAACGTCAGGGAGATTAGATGACAAATTTTCTCCTCGAACAAGTCAAAAAAAATATTAATATTGTAAAAAAAAATAAATAAATTTCGAGTAAAATTGAAAATTTTAATTTGTATATATCCGCCTGAGTAGCCGAAGGCGAGGAATCTCGACTAGCAAGTCAATGGGTCGTGGGTTCGAATCTCAAGTGCGGTAGAGTTTTTTAATAAAAGCCGATAGCCTTAGAAGCTAGTGTTTTTAAGAGTTTCTAGTCTTAGAATTTATTTCTCTGGCGAAATTAATAATAATAATAATAATAATAAAGTTGCAATGGCAACAAGAAATCTTCGGAGACCCCATATTCTTGATTAGCATCGTATTATGAATCGATTCGAGCTTGCCTTTCTGCCCATCTGGCTGTCTGTCCATCTGCGTAATGTCCAATGTAAATATTTTCGCGGCTGCAAAAATGAAGTCACTGACCTTCAGTTCTGTCCATCTGTCCGTTTGCCCAATTGTGTAGTATCTGTGATAAACAGTCTCTCGCTCGTAAAATCCACTCCATATTATAGAGCATGAAAATTCTGTTCTTTGACTTTTTTTGAATTTTTGGGATAATGGCGATGGGTATAGAAGATTCGGTCACGACCGAATACAATTTTCTTACTTGTTTTTCTTTTTTTTTGCTTTCTTTCCAAAATATAATATCTGTAAAGTAGAATTTATTTTGTAAATAGACTGCCGTCTTTTCTTTTTGATAAAGTATTTGCCACATGAAAGCAGAACAAAGAAAATAGAAATAAAAGCTTTTAAGTAAGAAGGATTAGAGACGAAATTAAGTTTAAGCTCTCTAATGTATTTCGAAAATTGCCGCAATATGCAAACGATCAAGCGTAGGAGGGACGCAGCGATAGGATGGACAGACTGATGGAATAAGGGAATAGATGGATAAAAGTGTAAGTGCGTAAGTGTAAATAGTTGGATGTGTGCGCCATCGGGCGTGTAGACAATTCGGAAAATGGACAGATAAACGAGTTTACCGATAAACTGACGTGAACAAAGGCAGTCAGACGGGAGAACAGACGAGTGTGAAAGCGGTTGTATAAATCGGCGAAAAGGTGAATGGAGGGAAAATTGGGTGAAAGAAAAGCGGAAAGCCTGATGAACAAAAAAAGAAGTTTGGGCGAAAAGATGAATTGTTGGAAAGACAGATACGTGCAAAGGCGGACTCATAGAAAGATAGACAATAGAAGGAAAATGGGTGGCCAGACGGGCGGACAAAATAGCGAATGAAGGGAAAGGCGGGCAATTGCAGATCGGCTATATGCAAGAGAAACGAAAGGACTCCAAGATTAATTAAAGAAAGGATTAGAAAGAAAGGGAAGACGAATAGAGTGATTTACAGAGAGATGAACACACGGGTAAACGCAGAAACGGAGAGAAATATCTATGAGTGAATTAGTAGAAAGACGGACACACACAGACACACATAGATTAACTGTTGGTTGACCAGATAGACCGGGAGAGTTGTATAGATGCGTAGACAGATGGATGAATAGTTGCAACGGCAAAAAATTGCGAAAAGAAATGAATTCATTGATTAACGACGCATGGGTAATTGGACAGATGAACTGCCCGCTGGACGATGGGAAGCATAAAACGATTTGACGAGTGAACATGAAGGGATTAGTTGCCAGATCGAGAAAAGTACTTACGAACATTTGATCGGGCAAATGAATTGCCCAATAGACAGATGGGTTCTCGAATAGTTCGGCAACTGAGCAATATTGCCAAAAACATTTAAATTCTTCAATCATTTTCCGCATCTCATCTCCATAATAACATCTTTTCGCATTAGTCGTTTCTCTTTAAATTAAAGCGACTTTAATTTTATTGTTGGTTGAAATACCATAAAAATCATAAATTGTAACAGCTTAAGAGCCTTTTATTGTCCTTGTTCTCTTGAGGTCTATCTTCCATCGTTATGTAGCTATAAATGACAATTAAAGAAAAATTTATTAAAATCATCTTACATAGCAAGTAGTTAAAGAAGATTAAAAATTCTTTCATTAAGTTGTTCCCCTCGTCGGCGCGTACGTAAGCGGAAGGGGAAAGAGCAATTGAATGTTCGTTATTTAGATTTGTTAACATTTTCTTTCTTTCTTTTTTTCCGTGAGGAAAACAAACGCATACAAAAGAATGTTTTTTGCCTTAAAACTTCTCAAGTGTGACACATAAATTTGAATGTTTTGTTCAGTGTATTTTGTGGAATGGGCTGAACAAAATACTTGAAAGTCCGCAAAAAAAGTATGTGAAAAGAAATGAAAAATTTTTGGCTCTGCTTATGTTATTATCGTCAAATTTGTTTAAAAGCTTATGTAAATGTTTTGTTCTTTCTTTGCCTTTACTTATTATCTAATTGCAGTTTACTTATTTAAATGTGTTTCTTCGGTTCTGCTTTTTTCATTTTTTGCTTCCTTCGGCTTAATATTTCTGCTTAGATTTCCATTTGCATTTACGGTCGAATTGTAATGAATTGAGCATTCACTTAATGATTATATATATATACGTTCGTGTTGTGCATTATAATCGAAGGCTGACATTAGCATGCCGTGTCATCTTACGTAGGTCTAGTTTGCGTTTGTATGTTTAATTGTTAATTGCGTGTAATGTCGGGCGTCTTAAGCACCTTTATGAGTAGTTCAGTAAATTTATAATTAAAACTATAATTACATTTAATTGAAGCAAGAACACTAATTATGCTCTTACGCACAGTTTATGCTATATGCCACGCAATCAATTACATTTACGTATACACAATAACAATATTAATACATTCATTATTATATTATCATTACAAGCTGCATTAAATGCAATCGTTGCCATTAGCTGCTATAACGTAAGAGTCTTGATACGATGTTTTACATCATTTCCAATTGCTGAAGAAGGGGGATTCAGTAAATTATATGCAAAGCAATTCAAATTTTATCTAGATAAAGGAGATTTACGGCCCAAGTGAAGCGATGTTATTCTTCTTCACGTCCTAAGACTCGAGAATCGTTTTTAAAACATTGGCACCAATCTCGAGTCGCAGGTAATGATTCTCCTTATATCTGCTTGGAAAATACACATGTATTTGTTAGTACCAAATAGTCCCAAAAATCATTTTATTACATCAGAAACCATGATATTCTGTAAGACTAGTAGCTTGACAACGCGCAGAAATAAGCTTCAAAAACCCTATAAAGCATTGCATTTTTTAGCCAGTTTCAAATTTGAAATGCAGCTTAACATGTCCCTCTGTCCGCCTATTTATCTGGCTATAACGGCATACGGTTTTTTGTAGGGAAATAATAAAAATAACAACGAAACGAAAAATATGACAGCGCTCATGCGGAGTACTTGCAAATGTGGTAATGAATGTATATAGTGAGATTTGTTCTTCCATTAGATTTCATAAACAATTGTATTTAATCTTGGTCCATCAATATATTTGCAGTTTGTTGTTGAAATGCTCAATATTCCAGAGAGATAGCTGCGACATGTCCCATGCATTCTTGTCCAGTCATCAAATCGCATTATTAAAAAATATCGTGGAATGATTATATTTCATTTTTTGCACACAAATCAATAGGGTCCAGCTTCCATGCATATATTCCGGTTTTTTTTTTAACAAAGTACTCCCTACACCATTTGAAGTAAAAGACATGTTTAGTTAGTGTGAATGAAAACAAGAGGGGCTTAAGATAAGAACTACTTTTTTTATCGATCGATTCAAAGTCTTTTTCTGAAATGCATGTCCATATATCCATCTAATGTCTGTTCATATATTTTTGTGTTCAAGCTTTAGTTTCGGAATTTTTGAAATATTGTTACGAAATTTAGTACACTGGTGTGTCTCGATCAAAAGAGAGAGGGAGACAAACATTATCGAAAAGCCTGTTCGCAAAAGGAATTTCCTCCGACAAAGATCACCGAATAATCGTATTTTGACATGAACCCCCTCTCAGACGACTTTTAATTCATTTATGTAATGAAGCGGTCAAATTTTTGATACTCCAACTTAAGAATTGCTGAACAATAGCTGTTTGATATAAAAATCAATTGTACCAAATTTTGTTCATGTAAGACTATTTTCCATACTACAGTCCGTATAAGGCTTCTGACGAAAACTAGGCACTTTGTTTATTATCTTATAATGGAAATTGATCCATATTAGCACTTTGGCATAGAAGCTAACTCTGCCTTATTTAGACTACGTAGGTATATTCTGCGGACTCCATACCGCGTAACAATACAATGTTTAACAAGAAAAGAAAATTAATTTTAATAATAATTTCAAACGCGATCAGTTTATGTTTTGTGTTTTCTCTTTTATAAGAGAGCTGCCATTAAAACTACGCGTTGCATAATTGTTTGTAGTGTGTCACATAAGTAAATGAAAAATTGTGCCAGTCGACGTCGCATAGCTTACCTAATGGCCGATCCTACCCGGCTGTAACATTATTATTTATTTAAATGAATGAGTCCTACGCTTACGAACGGGTGACTGTGCTTCGTTTCTTTCATTTTTAAGAACAACTGTTTGCGATCTTCATTTCTCCGCGTTTGTTTAAAGTAAATTAACAACACAAGAAAATAAATCTTAATGGGTTAACATACATATCCAAATCATACAAATATAATCAATGCGTGGTTGCATGTATGTGCACGTAATCATTTGTTAAGCTATCTTCAACAAATCTTTGGTGCACATACATATCTTACAATACAACGAACGACAAGTGTGTAAAAGAAAAACCAATTAAGTATTATAGACATAGGTAGCTGATAGGTCTAGGTAGCTGGTAGTTATCATTCGATGTTGAAGTGCCTTTCCTCATATTTATTAAACACATAAAATTTCAAGCGTTCGCACGTAATGTTCTATGGAAGGGAACTAAAAAAAAATAAAATAGCATCACTATGTGACATGACACACAGAATTATTTACGTACATAATTTACAAATTTGCAGTTGTGAGGACTGTAAGGCTGTAGCGCAGAGTCGAGTGGCGCGAAAATAATGGAAATAAATAGGTGGGCTTCAGGCCAAATATTATACCCATGCCTGTGTACGTATGCAATTTATTCGATTATCCGAAATAATTAATTTTCTCTGCGGTCTTGGACACCATGTCGAAAATTGTCAATAAATGCGACCGCAACAATAAATTAAACATAAAATGCCCGTATTTGCATACGTTCAAGTGCTAACAAAAAAAAAAAAAAATAAAAATTCGTCCGAATGAACCGCTAATGTTAGTTTTCATAAGCCATGCTTTTCTTTTTTTATATTTGGAAAATGATAGACTCAAATAAGCAATGTTTTTTGACTATAGAGATCCGTGATATCGCTGGTAAATTTTGCGGGATTTCGCATTGACATTAACTGTAGCTTGTAATCTAGAAACAAACAGGTTTTAAAAGATTGTATTTCTTAGAAGGGTTTGTATTTATTTATTTATTTAAAGGGTTTGTATTTCTTTTACTCCTATTATGAAGAAAGTTAATAATGTACAGGAACTACGTGGCTTAGCGAGGAGAATTCAAGATGTACCCAAATACCACTATACTTAAGGAAAATTGCCAACATAACTTGGTTCATCTTTTGCATGATATTCGCTCGATGGGTCGGTTAATTTTGTTCCGCATGTCTTGCTGGAACTTGGAGGTCTTATCCAATGGAACGAGGCATTTAATCACACGGTAAACAGGAATCGTTGTAAAAATCGCGAAACCCCACTTTTAATGCTTACATAAGCAAGTGTAACTCTACAACAATGCAACCCTTCGTAAAATAATGTCACATGAAAATAAAAAATTTCATGATTTTAAATGAAAAATGGACCTTCTTTTTTATTGACCGTATAACCACCTTTGCGGAGGCTATACATATTGTAACAACAGGAAGATGGATAAGGCGGACAAGAACTTTTCGGAAAGCTGTTTTTAATCAGAAATTTTAACATTTCGTAATGTTGTCGAAGTTCATTTCGGCCGAATAACAAAAAGTTTTATCCAATAATATATTTGAAAATTCCTTGCTTAGAGACTCATTCGATGTTAGTGGAAGCCTTCGGCACGTGCAAGAAACTTAAATATGGACAAAGAAAGAAAATCCATTCGATTTGATATGATTTCGGAATAAATATCATATCACCTTCGTTATTACATTACTTCTGTTCCACCTTCAACTTTCAGATAAAAATTGAATTTAACTTCATATCAACCTCTATTGCAGCTCTATTATGTAATATGAATTCATTAAAATTTTGTATTTTTTTTTTTCTTTTTTGAAAATTGTTATTAATTTAATTTTACGCCTTTTATACTTAAATCCATTTATTTAATAAATTTAACGCAACGTATAAGAAAATAAATTCAAGATTTTTTCTATGTTGTCTCTTACACCAAAGCAGATTTCACATTTCATCATGTTTAAAGAGATTTATTAACTCTACAACCATGAAAGATAAATTTTCCAAATCGCCAGTACCGTTTATATGTAGAAATATATACAGTAAGAGGCATTAATTATCGGTATACCCCTCACATAATAAACACAAAACTTTATTCTATTGTTTTGCTCTACCAATAAGCGCAAAAGCCAAACGAAACATTGTCAACAGCAAAGTGTATTATTAAAAGTTAATATTTGAGGGGGTTAACCTCTTTGCTTAATGACGTCATTTTCGCATATTCTTCGCATAATTTGCTTGTGGAGGGAACAAGGATCTGAATCCATTCTCCTTGTAGTCTATTGTTCAGATCTTCGACGAAGGACGTTGAGTGTTCTCGTGCACGGCGGCCTCACTCATCTCACACATTTTTGATGGCGGTGAAGCACTTTGAGGGAGTTATGTTTAGACCTATTCCCCTGAATTAACCGGTATTTGTGCTTGATGCGTCGTTGTCTCGGTACAATTTGAATGTCTCCAAACTATCAAGTATCCTCGCACACTGTCCAATTAAAATGATTAGTTCTTCATTTTTGTACAGATGCATGGTAACTCCCAATGTATTTATTTTCATATAATCGGTATCCGCGATTGTTTTTCTTGCACAAACACTCTTAATGATTGGTTCTCCCTGTTCGAAAGTTGAATTTTTCCCATTTTGCTTTTCTTAACAAATTGCATTTTTAATTTATTTTTATTTTTATTTTATGTGAAATATGTTTCGAAGAAACCTTATGTACACTTTTTTGTTGGCTCGGCAGAATGCAAAATGGAGAAAAAACCGAATATCAATGCGATTATGTTTTCTTAGGTTTCTGAAGAAACATAGTTGTTTTGATTGTCGTTATAACGGTTTTTAAGGAGTGTTCATACATTTCGTTCTTCATTTGCTAGTAGAACAAAAGTAATCCAAGCGTAAGGGCAATAACTTTAATATTTCATTTCTCCTTGAGATAAAAACCGAATATTAATGCCACGCACTGTATATGTTTGGGTATTTGCATACATATGCAAGCATCTCGTTTTATATTAGGCCTAATTATACATACATACAATTCTAAGCATTAATATTGACCTTAAATAAATGAGATTCCTTCGGTTGTTGGGATTTATTTGCCTACACACATAAATGTAAATAATTATATGTTCTCGTGTACTATGCCAATAATTAATGGTTCAACTATTTTATCTGAAATATATTTATATCTTTGCTGCAAATACAAAGCAATTTATTACTGTTTATAGGTAGAAAATATAAATTTTGTTGTTGTTGTTGTCGTTAAAAAGAGTACATAATATTGACATAAGTAGGACCAATCGCTGAAACACGAAGATAAAATATAGAAAGGTGTTTGCAACTGTTTGTAACACTCACAAATACGTATCAAAACGTTGACATATACATTTTCGTAAAGAAGATCAAGTTATATATGTTATGTCCGCCCGTTCTTGAAGTTTATACCCCCACACAGGTGTAGGGAAAGCAATTACAAATCTTAAACTATTACTTTTAAAGTAACTCCCATAATACAACTTCAAAACGATGAACCGATGACGGTCCCCAGAAGCATTTGTTGGCAAAAATAGAAAAAAAAAAAAAAAAAATCGGAAAACTTTCACATTTATTATTAGGCTTTCTCATAACGTCTAAATTTAATTTTAAAAATAACGGTCTAAAATTAATTTCAAAATCGTTATCGACGAAAAGAATAAATTAAAATGTTACCACAGGCAAAGCCGAACTTTAAATACTTTTAACATAAAATATCATAAAGTCGAAACTTTTTAATTAGCATTTTTATATGTGTGTGGGGAGAAGTTCGAAAACTACACCCAATATGTAAATTCAATCCAACACAATCATTCTAAATCAATTTGCATTATGGAATACCGACAATCAAACTTCATTTTCATGTAAGAAATATGAAAAGTTTATATGAAACTCAGTTTCCAAAAACGGTGACATTCAAATTCTTCATATTTTAGTATCAATTTTCCGCGGCAATTGATGGTAATTAGTAAAAACATTAGTGAACTGCAGATAGTGATTATGAAAGAAAGAATGAGTACAAATCAGAAAGATAGACGGACGGATAGACGGATGTACGTGAGAAACTGGAAAATGAATCTAAAACGATTAGTTCAACAAAAGGTAGGTGGGGCTTACATAACAAGTTGTTCCAGGTGCTGCAGGCATTCACAAAAAATTGATGTATTGTTGTAATATAAGTTGTACTTTCGGTTATGCGGCTATAAGAGGTATAAGAATTACCCCAAACAGCCTACGGAATAGAGTTCATCTGCTAAGCCTTTTAGAGCGAAAATGGCACAAGTCAATCAGAGAATTGCAACTTTTTTGATTTTGTTGTGGCCTTTTTTATTTTAAATGGTGTAGTCTACACACTACATCTACACGAATTAGTTGACAGATAAGTATTAAATAAATAATTAAATTCGAAAACTCGCAATATTCGACTCTCCATTGGTACTAGGTGTCCACAAAGCCATAACAGATCAATGTAAATATTCCTAATACGTAATCAATTCATTCGTTGGAATAGTATATGAGCATAGCCTGTTGTCAATAAAATCAGCTCTCGGAATTTAAGCTCTTATCTGTTCTTCTATACAATTTAATTTTTTGCTTTGTTTGGCTTGCGCATGAAAAGTTAGTGCATCGACACTCTGATCATTAGACTGCATTCATAAAAAGATAGGATGAATGAATCTTTCTAATGATTAATTACATATTATCTATAGAAGATACCAAAATCTTATCTATAAAGGGATACCGTCATTACAGTTAACTTGATTTTATTCTTTTTTATTTTATGTACATATTTTTTGAAAAGGGTCTTATACCACTTTTCAAATAAATAAAGTACGCATATGCACACATGGCGTCGGATAAGCATACTAGACAACATAGGCATATGAGCGAACATCTATGAATGTGTAATGATAACACCGACATGTTTTCCTTGTCATAAATCACACACAGATGTGTTTGAGTTTGAAAATTTTGTTTATTTTCTCTTTTCCTTTTGTCATTTTCATTTTGATTGTATTTTCCTTAGTACATTAAAATCACTTAATAAAAAGACTGAAATTTACTTCTTTTTTTTTTTTGCTCTGCTTCTTCTGTCATTTAAAAGGAAATTACATTTCATGATGTTATGTCATTTCGACATTTTTCCGTTCATAATTAATTTTGCAACATTTAAGCAAAAATTTTCCTTAAATTTGTAGATTTCGTTTCAACATCTTCATTCACACGCAATTATGTGTATGCAATGTAGCATTATCGACTTATCGTATTCTACTCACTTATTAATCACTTATGCTGAGTTTACACTTTCTTATAGTTCCACATAATGTAAATCTAGCTATAACCTAGTTAGCATAACCTACTTTAGTTATAACCCACATTAAATGTAACTTTGGTAATAACCTAACTTAAAACTACTATTTTGCTTAGGCTAGTATAACAATTTATTATATGAAGCACTGACACTGACAGTTCAGTTGAGTCAGAGAGAGTCAAAGAGAGACAGAAGTAAAGTAAACCAGTTTATCGGAACCATCTATTGCGTTTTCACTGCAACAAGACGCTAAACAAGAGAGCAATACTCTGTACACTCTTAAAGCAGTAATTCTATATAAATATATGGCATGGAACTGCAATGGCGAAAGGGAATGAAACCGCAATGTACATATGAAAAACATTTTTCTCACTAATGCGTTCGGTGCGATATAAAGTCCATTGAAACAACAAATTCGAAATTATCACCTTTTAGGACGAATACTCGATACATTTCATTTCACGAATTTAATGTTAATTATGGTAACGCCTATTAAATTTCTAATCGGCATTTGTCGTGAAAATATATATTAATATATGCTCGGATCCGTTTACGATTATTTTTTTTGGAAAAATTTCATCCTGATTTTACGTTGATCCCGAAATTTAATGTTTTTAATTAAATTAAAAAAAAAAAGACTTCAAAATTTAATTATTAACTGCAATTAAATTAATGGACTTTGC